>NW_019524879.1:185303-245874 GCF_002814215.2 Seriola lalandi dorsalis | reverse complement strand
ATTTTTTTACCCCCCCCCCCCCCCCCCCCGTTCTTTAATCTCAGATAGACTATATATATAGAGAACACATCAGTTCAGGGAATGATGAGGAGACCCCCCGGTAGTGCTTTATCAAGGACATTCTGCAGGGAATTCAGTATATCACCTCTGACTGAGTCAGAGTCTGTGATACTGAATTGAAAAGAGAAAATCAAGACTAGAATTCTAGGACAGTTTTCTAACACATCTGGTATGTATAACATAGACGGAAACATACTGTACCAATTTCATGCAGGATTGTGGTCCAGCTATCCCACTCATTCATTGGACAAGAAACATGTGACCACAGTCCAAATGTCATAGCAAACAAGCATGTTCAGTGCTACAGTAAGAAGACAGTTTTTGGATGGGAAAACGTGATGTGTCATGTTGGCTTGAATCAGAGTAGAGATGTATTGTTGCCTGGTATTGAACAACAGTATGTTTATTATGTTGTTCACTGTAAACAACAATGTGGCTTTATTAAGGCCGGGTGGACTCGAGAAGTTAGCTGAATTGAATGTGAATCTTTACTCAAGAAAAGGCTGTGCTTTGTCTGTTTTTACTCTGCAGCACAATTAAACAAACTGACTGGACATAAAACTAATTAAATCAATGAGGATCACTGGGATTTTGATGCTTATTTCTGCAACCTCTCAGGGCTGTTACTATCTATTATTAAAATGATGACTTTGATGTCCCTTTGAAGATATCTCTCAGGTGCAGATGAAACACCAGGTCTGTGTGATGATCAAAAGTGTCAGTCTATTATAAAACATAAAAATGGGGTGTATTACTTTTTAGTGATGTTCTGAATGCTGTTAGCAACACTTTGTCACAGATGACATCCTGCAAACTTTCATTTGCAAATTTCATATCTATTATTTCACTGGCAATTATATTCTTTTTTTTACTGTGAATCATATGATAGTGCTGTGTGTAAATCTTAATCACTAAATGTTTTTGAATGTGCTGTTATTTCTCAAATAGTTGATCAGCTCAAAAGTCTTTATTTTATCAGATTGCCTTTCAAGTAAGTGTTTTGGAAGTCTGATGCTCTTGCAATATGATGTCAATCACCTTTTTATATGGCCTATACTACCCTAGTGCAGCAATATGCAATTTGTCAGTTCACCAGAGATTACAGGTATCACCATGTAACCCACACATTGGAAAGTTGAGCCTTACATACATCACTAAAAATCAGTGCCCTGCTGCATCAATCACTGACCCACTGTTTTTTTTTTATACTTCCAGGTCCTTATTATGTTTCAGAATACAGTATCTACTGTATAGTTACAAAAAATGTTTCACCAGAGACGCATAGATACACACCCACTGACTCAAACACACACAGACACAGATGCACACAAAACACTGTGTATCCTGACATTTTTAAACACTTCCTGTCTCTATCTCAGGCCCTAATGTTACTCCAATTACCGCCAATTACCGCTCTCAGCACTGGTGGATAGCAAAAAGATTAACAGTGAAATACCAAAGTCATTGGGCTGCTTATTGAATGTAACACTCCTCTGTCCCAGCATGCTGTTCCTGTATTGATTTTCAAAAGGCGACGCTGCTGATCCATGAAGGCAACATGGTGGCATATATTAGAGCCATTTGAGCCAATTAGAGTGATGTATGTCTAGGCAGCCGGTGGTAGCGCAGTCAGCGACACACTCGGATGGAGACGCTCTCCGTCATTTTTCAGAGTAATTAGAAAAACATCACATGCCATGACAGGCGGGGGGTGTGGTGGTGGTGGTGAGTGTGTAACCCCTGGCAGACTGTGATACTGCCACAGAAGTACACAGAGGTGCACAAACACCAAGAGGGAGAGACGACTAACGGCAAACGCTCTTTAACGTTGATTTATGGCGCAGATTTTGCCTCAATGCTTCACATCATTTATCTTCATTTAAAGGGGATAGATGTCTTATTTACAAGTCAAATCACACATTATTTACCTGGCAATATTTAGGACTGGGAAAACATCACATCTGTAGTGGGTGCTCTGGGGCAACTGGGTCACTTGCAGGTGCGTAGGCGTTAGAGCACAGACTAAAAAGGAGCTTAACTCAGGCAGCCAAGCTTTGTAGGCCTATTTTAAAAGGGACTGGCATGGATGAGAGTTGTGAGTGTGTGTCTATGTGTGTTGTGCACACAGCCTATTTTTCTCTCCAATGCTCCCATGAACATGATCATTCGTGCCCAGTTAAATCCATCCCTACAGAGTCACACACAGATAAACACCAAGCTGGTACTACATCTGTCTGTATGCTTGTGTGTGTGTGTGTGTGTGTGTGTGTGTGTGTGTATGTATATATATATATATATATATATATATATATATATATAAGAAACTGAGGAAAAATGTAGGTGAAAATCAAACAAGACAAACCACTACCCATTTAGTAGACAACACCTACTGTATGTATGTTTTCCTAAGGGAGACAAAACCAACACATGCATATCCTGCATGGGTGACATGGAAGGTAGTGTGTGTGTGTGTGTGTGTGTGTTTTAATGCATATACATGCAGGGTTGAGTGTCTAGAAGAAAGTGACAAGAGAGGGGTGATGAAAAAACAGCAGGGAGGGCTGACTCGCTTAAAACTGTTGGGGGGGTTGCAGACACTGTCTATAGTGTCTGCACTGTACGCTTGCTCCTACATGACACACAGCAGATCAAGACAGATGAGATGAGTGAGGTGGAGGGAGAGAGAGATGAATTATAAACGGCTTCATTCCAAAACCTTATGAATCCATTTTGGATTGAAAAAATAAAAACTGACATGAGCACCTCTATCACAGCTCAGTTCCTGAACGCATTTGTCTGTAATGCAGTGTGCTTGTGCAGCAGGCTGTTGGTAAGAAAACAAACAGCTATCTAACTGCCTGGTTGTGCATTTACAAACTGAGGATGTTTTATCAGCAGTGCTCTTCGCCCATTTCTTCCCAATCTAGAGTTGGACTGTAGTCATTGTAATCCTTGCTACAGGGCTGCAGTCAGACATGTAATATCTTTGACATCTTGTGATAGCACTGTGCAGGTGCCCTGACCAACAAGCAGGCGTTGATAGTGTACAACTGTTGCCAGCTTCCCACCCTCAACTATACAGCCAAATATGTTTTTTGGGCTGCATGACCAAACCAGAGGTACTGCATAAATAACTGCACAGGAGTAATTCTGAAAGGTTTTGAGTAATTCAAACATGGCAGAGGTCCTTTTGTGACAAGTCAGCTGTTCCTACACAGCTTTGTCAACATGAGGTTTTAATGGAGTGTAACACTTTGGTCAGTGAATACTGTTAACAGAATGACCTTATAGAATTAGTATTACACTGTGTGTGTGTGTGTGTGTGTGTGTGTGTGTGTGTGTGTCTCTTTAAGTAACGGAGATGGGTACAGAGGGAGACTGACGCACACATAAACAGAGTTGAACAGATGACGGGTGGCTCTGTGTTCTCTCTGGATGACATATTAAATCAGAACCATGTCCCCTGCTCTAATAGAGTGACTGTGTCCTGTTTTATCTATTTACCGCTGTACTATCTGCTTCTGTTTGGCTATCTGCAGAGATAAGAGCTACTTAGTAGCACTGTCCTCAGCTGGTTTAGATCAGGCTTGATATTAAAAGTCCCATATAAAGGGATAAGGCTGGTAAGTATTGTCTGTGTGGCCAAAGCCTGATGGAGCTATAAAACACTGTCATCCAAAAGCCATTAAAAACACAAAAAATGAGCCATAACATTGGATGCTTAGGGAGATCTGCCTGACTCTTCATAGATTTAAAGTGAAATAAACTAAACTGAAAACTTATGTTGAACTGACCCACTCAAGCAAAGTTTGATGACTGTCTGATAAGCAAGTGAGTTTGTGGTGCTGTCGAATTAGCGTTTCTGATATATTGGCCTACCCATTTACTGTATATCAATACTGTGTTTTTAATTTATGTTGGGGATATTTAATGCTCCTCTTGTACGTCCTGGCTTGTGTGCTTGGCAGGTTCAATGCACCTGAGAAGAGTGCAGACTGAGGGCTTCCCTCTTCCCTTCACTCCTGTCTTTTTAATTGACCAAACAGCTGTTAAAATAGCTGTAATAAAGCAACACGCAAACACTATTTTTTTTGTTTGTATAGCAATGTCATAATGTGCCCTGAACGGATGTCCCCCCTCTTGCATTACCTTTGTAGCAGTAACATTACATAAACTCTTGGGTAAGTTTGCCTTATATCTTCATGTCCAAATAAATTGTAAATCCATATTTTAAAGCTGATATTAATTTCTTTCTTCCCAGGAGGCCATGCCCCAAGTTCCCCCTAAAGGTTTTGCATCTTGTCACCTTTTGCACCCCTGATGAGTTTGCATCCCTGTATATCTCTTCCTTGAAAGTAAGTAAACTGAAACATCCATCCTGGGTCCTCACCTTCTTGCTCTTTCTTTCTCTGGGCTCTTCTTAATCTAGACAGATTCCGCTTCTCTTAAAACAGAGCACCAAAGGGGGTTTTAATCATTGGTAATTGAAGACCCTGCTGGGAGTAAATGAGCCTTAATCTGACAGCTGAGTGCGTACCATTAGCACCAGTGGCTTAGGCATTTGGATGGCACATTTAGTGCAATGGAGATAGAAACAGGATTTATAGAACTGTCAGTAGCTTTGCTGCTGTGTTGGAGAGAGTCGTCCCATATCTAAGTTGTGCATATCCCCTGTGGGATCTTTAGCCCATGCTAAACCTATTTTGAATAAGCTTGTGGGTTAATGCTTTGGAGTTGTTTTTTATGCACTTCAGTCCTCAAATACACGCCTGTAACATATAGCTGGTCAAACCGTAAAACAAACTTCATTCTGATGTTCTCTTTGGGAGTATTTTCACCAGTTCTGATGAAACATGATTTAATTCATCGTTGATCATATCTCATAAAAATTAGATCTCCTGCTCCCTTTACTCTTTCACACACCTGAGAATTTTTTCTTTTATTCAGATAATACATTTTCAATTCAGTTTGTACCTTATCTCCCTTTCTGTATGCCCTGTCTGAGGTGAAACCCTTCTGACTTACTTCCCATTTGACTGATAAGCCTAGAATTTATATTTCTCTCCTCAGATGAGTTCTGTGCCTCAGTCAGCTGGCGAAGGAGCAGGATTGAAAAAAGACAAATCTAAAGATAGTGGGGAAGCATGAATTAAAAGATAAGAGACAAAGTTTTTCAAACAATGTTTATTTCATTTTCATTACATTTTGAAAAGGTTATAATAAAGATAAGCTTGCCATGTCTGGAAATATGGCTGTGTGAAAATAATGTTCTTTACAAATAGAAAGCCTTACTAAAAGCTTTGACTAATGGAAAGATCTCTGGGAATATGGAGAGCCTTGCTCAGTGTGTAACCAATAAATATAGTAGGAAACCAATATTCAATATTCACACATCATAATTAATTCATGCAAACACCTTCCTGCAGGTCTGAACTGGGAAAGGGAGGCAACGTCCAGTGCAGAAAGTGTTAGTATGTGCGCCAGTTTGTGCATACATGCATGCAAGGAGAATTGTGTGTCCTCCAAGTCCTGGAGTGTCTGTGCACCTTCCACATGGCTGCCTGTGTTGGGCTAAAAGCCTTACAACCAAAAATGGTCATCTTGACTGTTTCCTAACAACACTTCCCCTTGAAAAGCTAAAAGCAGTGCCTGGAATTATTAGGTTAACAGGCCCCGCAGAAAACAGAGGGCAAGCTGTGGTCAATTAGTGAAGCTATGGGAGGCTGACAGGCTAGTGTGACATCTATACTAGGGGAAAAATTAGTGATATTTACTTGTGCAGTATAAATGACATTTTAATTAGAATTAAAATGTGTGTGAGCCTTTGACTAAGATGCTTTTCACTGTTCATCCTGATTCATTTTTACTGCAGCAGATCAAACACACTATCTTCTGCATCTGTTCAGTCACATATTACCAGTATGTAAGTTCAAATAGATGTGCATTTCTGAGATACTGTAGCTCAGATGTTCAATATCTCCAGTCGGGGGGTAATCAACTGGTGCACTGATCAGATAAAGGTGGATTTCCTGAACCTGGAGGTGACATTGTCATGGTCTCCATGGAGATTCAGCCTTTTCCCAATATGAGGAGGAGGAGGGGGGGGGGGGTTGGACGTCTCTCTGTTCACATTTGCAGGCAAGAATAACCAAAATGATCTTTTCCACAGATGAGCCAAGCTTAAATAGATCGAAGAAGCTTATATATTGTAGACAGAACAAGCTCAAGCAGTCATCACATTAGTTTTGCATCCTGCTGTTAACATCCTGTCAGACTGGATGAGATTTCCTCAAAATTAAAGCTAAAGCAGGCATTGACACACTACAGTTGTTCTGCTAATACACAGAAAACAAGCTGTGTGTTTCCTCATCAAAGCCGTACTGTGGCGGCAGCAGCAGTAAACTGTAATGAGCTACTGCATATTCTAATTTGCCAGACGTGTGTTACTGCAGCTAGCAACATTTTTTGTTGAGGAAAAAGAAACTGAATAGGAGATGTAAGAAAACTGTGACATGGCTTTCACTAATACCTGTTGTGATTAACAACACCAGTGCCTTTGTCTTTGCACATGGAATTTGTTGTGCACGGGGGGGGGGCATATGTATTTTCATCTATACACCTCTTCTCTGTACCATGTAATGATGCATGTGCATGAAACCTTTGGTCATAAATGCTTTGTCTTTGAAGTGTGATAATGACTCAGTTGCCAGTGGAGAAGAAAATAAATGTTGATAGCTTTGTTGTTTTTTAGTATTCATCTGTTGTGTGACATTTCTCAGGTTTTTTTCATTTGTTCTGTACATAATGTCTTCCACCACAAAAGGAGACACAGAACTTTGAAATGAAAAATGAAATGAAAATCCAGTTGTTTAATGAGTGTTTAATATGTGATGTATGTAAGTTATGTATCTAATTTATTCTTCACTTTGCCTGGGGATGTTCATTTCTATAAAATGTGGCTAGGTAAAGAAAAACGAGCTATTATTAATTTGTATGGTGGTTATTCTTCATTTTCTTGCTGTCTATTACAGTACAGTTAATTTGCAAACCCAATCCCTCTCATTGTTATTTTTTTGTATATAAAGTGATATTCAGATTCCAATATTTTAAATTTCCAATCAAGAATATGCCTCCTGATTGACCCCTCTGCCTTTTCTCTGTTTCTATGACCTCTGCTGCCCCTGTAGTGTTAGCGGATGTGACCTGATGGTGGATTAGCAGCTTCTTAGCAGGCTCTGCCACAGATTGGGATTGACTCAGTACTCTGACCCATCCTCTTACTGCTAATTGGTTAACCCTCTAATCCAGCTGGCGGTCAGCAATAACACTCTCCAAAGGCTGTTTGGCTGAAGCTCAGCCGGCTGCGCCAGGAAACTGTTGCCAAAGTCAGTTCATTAACAACTATGTGGTGAGTAGTGAGAATACACAGATACTTGGTTGACATATTTGCGTGGGAGGACTGTTGTAAACGGTAAACTTATACCGCAGCACTCGCCAGACTGGCTGAGAGGTGGAGGCATGGAGCCTTTGTAATGACTTTGATCTTTTGCAGTCAAGTCATTTTCTTGGATCAGTCAGATCCATTATCCAAACCAATATTCTCTGCTTCATCATTTTTTGCTAGCACCAACAGAAATAACAAATAAGTGATTCTTATTCTACCCACCGTACTCATAAATCATCTTTCAAAAACACTGTTGTGCTTACCAGAAATTAATTTTGTTAGGAGTACATAAAAAAGAATTCTAATATAAGAATTAATGTCTACAATTCCTGAACAACCAAAGTGCATCACCTTGGAAAAATTCAAGTCATCGGCAGTGGTGTATAAGTATGACTTTGCACCAAAAATGTCCACACAATAATGAGGATCACACAGATCACACCAATTTCATGGTTAGCATGAGGTAAGTCCAGTAATAAATCAGTGAACCCAAGTCAAGCATATAAGAATAGTATTATTCTCATGCCTACACACCTACAGAATGTAGTTCAAGCCGGTCACCAAGAAGAGAGCAATTATATAACAACCTGACATCCTGTTTAGTCAGAATTGACTACAGAGTAACTGGGGCATGTTCAAAAATACTTTCTGTGAATAATTCAGTTTCAAGACATAAGTAAAGTAACGTTTTTTTTTTTTTGTGGTGTGATAAATCATAACCAAACGAAAGGAGGGTTAACAGCAGCTCCACAGAAACTGCTGCACTCCAAACTTTGATTTGGCCTTTGAAACTGTATACCAGTGACAGTTACATTAGAACTGAAATAAATTAAGTCAAAATTGGTTTACACAGAGACACACAGATCCCTGATGCTGAATTGATTAGCTTGATTAGATAATAGAGGTGAAGTGGTGGCCATCTTTGAGCCAAACCTCCCACTGTGAGAAATCACGGAGGACAGGTAATCTGAATGAAGATAAACCCGTGCCTCTGGGATCGTAATTACTTCATACATAATCTTATTGTATTGCCATGCACAGTCTGCCAGTCTTTCAGTTTAAACTAACAACATTATGCTCAAAGAGAAAAAGAAGCCATATGTTCAGGTTGGAGCTGTCAACACACATTGAGGAGATTTCAGCCGCCCGGAGTTGTCTTTTCTCTCAATTTGTGTCAGGTATTTCCCCCCAGTGGCAAACTAGAACAAATGTTTAGGCTAATTGATCCGGCTAATGAAATGGCTGTGCCCGAGACTGAGGTCAGACACACACATCACAGGAGTTACAGATGTGCTTATACTACAAGGCAGGAAATGATGGCTGAATAACGGGGGGATAAATGAATGGTCAAAGACTAATTAATTGATCTGATGAGTTGTGTTTGCATGGCTCTGTGTGTGTGTGTGTGTGTGTGTGTGTGTGTTTTCATGCGCATTTGGATGTCAGCCACTGGTCTAAATGTAGGTATGATGGCTGATGGGATGGATTAGTCAGAGGGGAAGTTACAGTAAGTGGCTCCTTAATGGGCAGCTGTGGCCTCATCTGTCAACTCTGGACAGAATCTTTAACCAAGGCATCAGGCAGGATACACAGATACACTCACAGTAGGTATCATGTTGTATGTAAACCATTATCCTGTTGGAATTGCTGACACATAGTCAGTCAGTTAATTGATCAGTCTTTTGTAATTCATAAGGCATCTCGATGAGAAGGTCGCAGGTGCGTTGGAAAACATCATTATTGTCTTGTAAAGAAGAATATCCTGCACATTGCTCTTGCTTTCGACCTTCGTCAGAGGTTTCTACCATTGCAATGATGGTAATTTATAAGGCAAAAATGCCAAACATTTGCTGGTTCAAGCTCAACTGTGAGGATTTGCTGCTTTTTTCAGATTTAATTATTGTAATTTTCATTATTTTGTGACATTTTAAAAGCAGAACAAATCCATTTTCAGCCCTGTTTGGTGTTTTTTATTTTAGTTGTTTTTTAAAAAATATTTATTTATTTATTTTATCTAGCAACAACCACTTATTCATCAGACCTGCAGCGATCTGTCCAAGCAAATAGATACCCTGTGGCAGATTGATTTTCTGACCTGATATACCAGATTTTCTTTTCAGTCACTCGAATAGGTCTCAATTTGTTCAGATTGTAAAACCAACCAAGCCGATCACAGCTTTAAGGATGTCATCTTTCTGTGCCAGAGCCAGAAATATGTCAATAGCAAAACTATCACACAAATTGCGTTGAAGAGATGCCAATTGCTTACTACCACAGCTCGTGCTGCTGAAAATGACGTTGGCGTGACATAGTTTGGTTCAAAAGTCTGTGACCACTTTCCCAATGCAAACAGTTGGTTTTGATTGACTTGTGAAAAATAGCAGAGCCTTAATTCAAAACCAAACCTGTTTTACTAACCTGGAATTTATATCAGATAAGAATGGTGAAGACCTTGCATACTGTAGACTCCCCCTCTATGTAAAATGTGTGTGAATCAGTAGTGGAAGCTCTAATAGAGGTGTGATTTCCCGCTTCCAATCAAACAGGCTTGGTATTCCAGAGCTTGTTCCTTTACAATATTGACAATGATTATCCATTCTTTGTGTATTTCTTGCTATATTTTTTTATACCCACATGTCTTTGTGGGAGGTAGCGGTGAATTGAAATAAAACTGTTGATAGATGTGCTTCCTTCAGACCCCCCAGGGCTCATTAAAGTGCTACAGTGCCAGGAGACCATTTGTCTCTGCGTGGTAAATACACAGCGGAGGCAGAGGAATGATGGCACAGCGAGCTGTGTGGTCTCTGTCTCTGCTGGGGATGCAGTGCAGGAGGTGGGAGGTGTCTTTACATGGGGTGTGTGTGTTTGGCTGTGTTCACACCCTGCATACACATTCACTCTTTCTAATTTTCTCTCCAGAATAATGTGCTTCATTTGAAGCCAAGGTCACAGTGCTACTATTCAAATAGATTCAAATACCTGGAGCCCAGTCAATATTAGCTAGAATTAGAGAAATGCAGCTCCGAGGGGTTGAAACTGATTTCTGACTGTAGCCTATTGTGCATAGATACGGTTTAATGTGGTAAACACGAGTCCGGCCTCAGTTGAGCACATGCTTGCTGTTGTACTCTCACTTGAAGCAGTAAAGTGTCATAACTCAAGATTTAGTGCTTTTTATCGATATTTCAAGTCAAGAATAGTTCGGCATGTTGGGAAATCACTTATATGCTTTATCGCAGAGTTGAAGATTTATACCACTCATGATTGTGAATTATATTGACCTCCAGCCAGCAGCAAGTTATCTTAGCATAAAGACTGGCAGCAGGGAGTCTCGCTGTGTCTGAGGGCAAGAAAAATTAATCTGTCATCATTTTTACACTTTATTTTTTTTGGACAGATTAAACAAAGAAGATATAAAGTGTTAATTAGTAAGCTTTAGTGGTGTTGGTAGGCTGGGTTTTTTTTTTTTTTTTTTTTTTAAACTCTGGACAGAACAGACAGATATGAGAGAGGCATTGATCTTCTAATCTAACTCTGTAAAAAAAAAAAAGCAAATTTCCCTATTCCTTTAATGTAAAACTGTTTTCTAAAGTAGAAGTAAGTGTGTGTGTGTGTGTGTGTGTGTGTGTATAACATCAATAATATTAGAACTGCTACAATAAAACAGAATAACAAAATACAGCAACTGGGCATATGAAAACCCAAATTCTAAATCAAATCACTAAACAGAATTTGTTTTACTTAGATTAAATAAGAATTTACTCGGATTGAATTATTTATTTGTGAAATCAGTCATTTAAGATTTATTCACTTTGATTCTCCAAATCCCTTTTATAAATGATATTAATGTAGGGACTCAGCACTTTGTGGCTCTGGGCTAATGGCTGTGAAACCCTGCAAGTAACCCTCAATGATTTGTCATCTGAGAGGTTTTGTTCTGGTACCAATTCATCTTTATTCCTCTGGAACAGTCTTCCCAAGGCAAGAGTTTGGACAGCCAAGTTCTAATCATTTTACAATTTTGTGGAACTACAGCTCTTCTCAAAATCATCACCACATGTCTAATGATGTATTTTCTAATATACCAAGTCAAGCATGACAGCTGAAGGACACAACTTAAGCACGGTGGGTTATCATGGCAAAGAGACGCTGTTCCTCAACATACTCGGAATGCCTTGTACCACACACACATACACATACATACGCACACACTTCTAATAATAATAGGGTGGGACGCCTGAGGAATGTGTCCAGGCAAGCAAAAACATTCTACCGCTGGTTTGGCAGAAACTGACTGCCAAGTCTTTTTAATTTGCCCTCCTACTATTTTCTCCCTCTTGTGCAATCAGGGGTTTGTGCATTTCCATGTTTAGCAGGGGCAGACAAGACAACGAGCTGCGCCTATTTATTTACCAGTCGTTTCAGTCAGGGGTTGTTGGTGCGTGACTGGGAGACGTGCTCTGGAGGCAATGCTGACTAAAGCAGACATGGTGCGAGGATTCGGCTCAGCTGCAGCCAGGATTCTGTCAGTGGCCAAACCTCAATACGAAATGAATCCTTGTTTTCTAATAGCAGTAGAAAAAAAGGAGCAGGGAAAAGATCAGATATTCTCTATGTTCCTACAATATCAACACAGATCTCAGATACTACAGTTTGCATGATTGCGATCTGATACTATTAAAATATGTTCAGTCAAATACTAAAATTAAATTCATCATGGAAAGTTTCAGTCAACTCTGAATCTGTATTTAGGGAGTGTTCAGGACGTGTCATTGTTCCAAGGTCATCTGGTCACCCCTCCCTCAGTCACTACGCTATTGTTAACCCTGCCACCACTTTCCGTACTTCACACATGGAAATGGGTGGAAATGCATGCATGTTGCGGAAGAATTCAGGTTTGCATATAATTCACGTAATTGTACCATTATGTTCCTTTCCTGTCTGAATGAAAAAGAAAATGCTTGTTTCAGTTGTCACACACTCTCTCTCAGATGAAAACATTTCTTGCCTTTCATTTTCCAGCTTGGTCAAGCAAAATTCATTCTTGTCAGTTCAATTCAGTGCTTTTTGTATCAAGAGGAGTGCAATTCATAGGGACAAGGCATGCTCTCAGAAAATGACAAATTGCCCAAAATATGCACCAAAATATGTTGTTACATTGTCAATTTCCTGTCCAGTCATTGTGTTTTTGAACCAGTGTGAAAATAGGCCAGGACAGTTTAATTTTTCTGGTCCATTCCTCATCAGACAACAGGCAGCTTTTATGGGGTTTTTTTTGGGGGGGGTTTTTTTGTTTTTTAGTTGGTCTTTCATAGATGTTTTCAGCACTCATCCTTTCTTTGAGCTGCACTCTGCTGCACACATTGATAACCTTTTAAGCTGCCCTGTGTAAAAACAGTTTGGACTGAGCATAGAAGGGCATTGTAAGTGTACCTTGATGATAGCTGTTGAGAGAGAGGAGAGACCATTACCTCTCCACTCTCATCACCCAGGTTTTTTTTCAAATTGGTCTTAGGGATTGGGACCTCTCAACCTTGGAAAGTTTCATATGAAATGTGGCATGAATTCATGATTTGTGTGTGTTGCATTGGCCACATTTGCTTGTGGCCCCGTAAAGACCTGAGGAGGTAAAACTATATTAATATTAGTATTTACCATGAAAAAGCAAAGAGCAAGCAATAGTTTTATTATTTGCTACACATATCTTGTAACCCCTCCCTGACCCCCTGGTTGTGAATTGGTCCAAACACCAAACTGTATCTTGCACAATTTTGGGAAACAATACGGATGGGTTTACCATATTGTTCCTGTAGACGGTACACACTGTTTATAATACATTCCCAGTGTTATCTATCACATACAGTCCTACTTGACTTTTTTGTTATCGGATAAGAAACTAAACAACATGGCTCACTTTTGACCTGCTATATCCTGGCTATATGATGTCCAGTCTGCCCTTTCTGTCTGTCTCTTCCTCAGAGTAACAGAGTAACACAGACTAAGTGAACTTTTCCTAGAGAGTCAGCAGACGGAAAATATGTCTTACCTGTTAATCACCTCCACCTGGCTAATTCTCCTTAGCGGGGCTTCCTGGCTGGGGCACACTTATCTTCTTAACCTCACATGGCTCACTTTAATCACAGCCTAGGAAGCATGGTGGCCTTTGGTTGCAGAGAGTGCGTTCAAACCCGACCACAGAGGTCCTCAGTCCTTTCTCTTAACCAGCCATTTATCATTCAGACACAAACTAATGCTCCGAGCCTTTCCTCTGTCTGCACTGAGGAATTGTGAGGACTTTTTCCATCCAACCTTCTTGCTCAGCAGGACAGGTGCTGACGTTGGCTTGAAAGTGGTTGAATCATTATGGTCAATAATCCATTATTAGCGTTAATGTACTTATAATAGGCCTCAGGGTGAGGCCAGGTAACAGAAGAGAGGGGGTGCAAAATGGAGCTAGAAAGCATAGAGGGGCAAATAGTGCTCAGCAGTGGAAGATATAATATTATGTATCCCAAAGTCAGCTATACAGATGAAAGTGCAGCTGAAGTCCATTTAATATTAAAGGAATAGTCCACTGAAAATGTAGCTTTTCAATATCAAATACTGACCACAGGTAGGCTTGAAGGAGGTTTTAACAGTTCTAAAAATCTTCTAAAATAACATGTGCTTGATCTCTATCCTTAGGATCTCCCATACACAACACACTACTTCTGTGTCGCCTGCTCATGGCTCCAAAGCTTGGCAATAGCTTGTTGTATTTAGCAATTTATTGGTGAAGCAGCGGAGACATGGATTTTGCTGCAGGAGTGTTTTGATATGTCTTGACACACATTTATTTTTTTGCCATGTCTCTGGGTTAGTATTGAAATCCATTGAAACTGCTGAATCCAGTTACTAGTCTTTATTAAAGAACAAGCTACTAAGATGTCAGCGCTGCTTCCAATCATACTTCTAAAAAAGCACTCCACCATGAGCAGTTTAAATGTCACATGGAGTACAACTCAGGCTGTGAAAAGGTATGACAAGTTGTATATCATAGTCTGTTCTGTAGCTCTAAAGGGAGCTTTCTCGGCTTGGGTATTGAAGGCAGTGATGCGAACCTGGTTTGAACAATGTGGACATTTACACAGCACACCTCCAGAGTGCAATGCTAAATAAGTGGAATGCTCCTTTTTAAAATGACATGGATAAACAGTATTTCTTTAAGAAGCAAACAGTACCTTCAGCAGTTCCTGTTCTACTTTTGATCCTTGATTACACTTGAAGGCTATGAACTCAGCTCCACTAGGATGCTATTGGTCCCTTGGAGGATTGTAGTTTTTGGTGTTTGGGTGTGTGCCAAACTTTGTCCCCGAAACCAAGGACAGCCATTGTCATGTGATGAGCTCTGTGCCCTTGAGAATCATGATAGGAGCATAAAGCTCAAGATGTCCGCTGCCTTTGGCCATACCCTGTGGTAAGCCTCAACTAGGAGGTCTCTGTGTTCTTGGCGTTTTTGTGGTCCTCCTTGTGTCTTCCTGACGTCATGCCCAGGCAGAGTAGGATGCCATCTGTCGTCGTGGTGGAGACAGGAACAACCACCCGGGGTCCAGAACATGTCCCTCGCCTCCACTTTTAGGCAGCATCAGTAAAGAAACAGTGAACAGGTCAGGTATCAACAGGTATTTATAGTGCAATCTGGCTGAAATGAAACGATCAATAATGATAAATAAAAGCACTTAGAGTTGGAATTAAAGTCACAAACTGAAGGGATGAATAGATTTAAGCAGAAATCTGGGGAGCAGTATAAAAAAAAAAAAAAAAGTCTTTGAGTTTCATTTTTCCCATTTCCTCTTTACTTGCCCTCTTCTCTGTCAACGAATCAAAAAGGAAACAAAAGAGAGAACAACAACTTCCGAGGTGTGACACCCGCTTTTTCTCTACTGCCCCTCATTTCTACGCAAAGCCATGCATAGCTAGTCTCCATGCCCCACACACACACACCCCGTGCTCTGGAGGAATATTTAATGCTGTTGCCCTTGCTGTCTGTATAGATTGTGAATTCCAGTTATGGCGCGTCCGAATCATTGGTATTCAGAGCGCAGGGCACAAGTAGCGGATGTGCCGGGCGGAATTGACATGTTCAGGTTTATTGAAATACTCTCCTCATCCTCTCAGTAATTGCTCACGCTCTTGCCTCCAATCTTCTGCTTCCTTCTTTCTCTCAGTCTCCCAACAGTGCGTCTCTCGATTTCTCTCATCTTATTGCTTGTTCTTTGTCCTTTTCCTCGTCTGTCTCCACTATTTAGCACTTCCCTTGTTACTCCCTCCACTACCCCTATTTACCTGTCTTTCGCTTTCCACCATGTCTCTGTTACCTTCCTCTGCTGCTTCCTTTCTCTATTTTCATCTTCATTATCATTCTCCCCACCCCTCACCTCGGCATACCTCTTTTGTCACCTGTAAGATTGGAGTGGAGGATAACTGAGATTCCATCATGGCCCTCATGAATAGGTTATGCGGATGTCACTGACACCACTGCACCTCATAAATACACGGCTTATTACCTGCCTCATGTGCAGCACACGTAGAAGGCCTCACGTTCATTTCGCCTAACTAGCTGTCTCTTCAAATATATGGAATATTTGCGGCGTGTATGGCGTTCACTCTGACGCCACAGCAAACATATGCAAATCACTTCTTTGGTTCACCTGCGCTGAATGGCATCCTTGCTTGTCTGTTTGTCTTTGAGAGCAGACGGTACGTAGCTGCTGCTTCCATCTCCAGCGAGCTGCTTTCACTTCTGCCTCTTTGACAGCCTCAGCTAAAACAAACATGAGCAGCGCGCTCCATTCACAGCTGGCATTGTGTGAATCGCCTCTCTCGCTGCCGTTGTTCTTTTACTAGTTTTCCTTGTTCCGCAGCACCTTTTCTATTCATGTGGTAGTGTTTGAACAGTATCTCCTGGATTCTGACTGACTGTAATTTGTATTTTCTCAGGCTGTAACTACTGAATGATCCTCTCTTTCTCTCTGGACTCTTGACGGTTGTCCCAAAGAGACTACTAACTGTGTGTGTAAGTCTAGTTTCTGTGCAAAATATTCTACGTAGATATGCATCCGATACCTGGTGGAGTGAACCTTGCTCTTCTCACTTCCTTCTAACCGTGGTAGAGGTGATGCAGAGTTCACTTTAGGATTAGATCTCTTCCCAGGATGGGTGCGGGGCTGGAGGCAGAACAGGGTTGTTAACAAAGACAGAATTATGAACAGAGTTTCCTTGTGCAGACACGGAGAGGCTGAATATCATCCTGACCAGTTTAACCTCATAATCATATGAAGACTGTGGAGAATCCTCCTCTTTATGTCGCTATCTTATGTGCCATGCAGGAGCCAGAGATATGGGGATAAGGAGAAATGGTGGTGAGAGTGCATTTGCTCGTGGGCGTCAGGGATTTGTCAACATAAACAGGGAGCATGCAGCTTTCAACATGACAGAAATGAATCTCAGTAGATGTTACATTCAATATGATGCCCAGCAGCAGAGCTGTAGGGTAAGACACTTCACATCTTATGCAGCCACGATATGCTAGTGGTCATCTCCAGATGGCTGAACGCCGAAACACAGTTTGACTTGGCTCTGCTCAATGATGCATGTAAGCCACATTGACCACCAGTGAGATCATCTGACCTTGCTTCCCACTGCCCTGTCTGTGTCATTGCCCAGACAGCAGTGTGTGCTTTGTCACTGTTTATTTACATTTATTAATATTCAGTATCCGGTTCCTGATGTAAAATCTTGGTGGTTGCTTCCAAAACATAAATATCTCCTCCGCAGTCTTCATGTGTGCCATTAAACAGAAAGCTCCGGCACATCTCATGCTTATAGACATTACCACCATTTCTGGAGTCTAATAAAAGAAAAGACATTCTTGTTGGAATGTGTTCGCATTGTAAATGGGAAGTAATGAGGTGGTGAAACAAAGGCTCTGCATGGGTGAACCCAGTGTTGAGGGTTGGTATCAGAATGAGGAACGGGCTAATGTTCAAGGAAAGGATGCGAGTGAGTTTGATGGTTGATGGATAGATGAAGAAAGTGTGTAAAGAGGCGTGGGGGGAGAGCAGAGGGGCTCTATCTGCCTGCTGCCTCTCCCCATAGGAACAGCTGTCTCTCAGACTGCAGCAGATGTAGATTCAC
Organism: Seriola lalandi dorsalis; assembly: GCF_002814215.2. NCBI lineage: Eukaryota > Metazoa > Chordata > Actinopteri > Carangiformes > Carangidae > Seriola > Seriola lalandi. Next base: position 228,194 of record NW_019524879.1, on the reverse strand, counting down.
AGAAGGGGGAGAGATGGTCTGACAACTCCCTTAGTCTTTCCCTCTACTCCTCTTTTCCTGTGGAATAAAGCATATATCTGCGTCACTTTGGCTTAATATCCAAATGCTTTAACATCGGAGTACTTAATTACACTCTTCATAATGTCATGAAAACATCTCAGTGGCCTCCTCTTTCACACTTCAGTGGTCAATGTTGTAGGGCATGTTTTGTACCATCAGCCACAGCTTAGCTAATCGCTACTGTGTGCTGTCTAAACTGGAAGCTCCTGCAATGAGCAGTTTAAATTTGATCAGTCCCAGGCCTGTGCACTGGAAAGAGATGTTTTCAATTATCGTGTTTCTATTTGTTTAACTCTCAAAGGCTTCTAATGGATAATAGATTGAAGTTGGCTGGTAAGAGATCGTCTGGCTGCCTGATTTGTTTTGATTGAAAAGTGGATATGGAGGAAACAGAATGTAATCAATTGTCTGAGTCTAGAGAATACTACTCTTAAAGGTTTACTGACTAGTAACGTAAGAACGCTTTAATGTAATAACCAAGTCAAACGTAATAAATGTTTCATTTTTAAATGGAATGAAGATGCAACAGAGCTTTAAAGATGTGACAGATTTTTCAAAAAATGTGTCATGATAAAATTGAGAAAATAACCTTTTACCACATCTTTTAATATATCATGTAAAATGGGACACTTTAAAGTAGTGCTTATCTTTAGTTTGTATTATAGTGGACGTTATGTGATATTTCATTATTCAGGAATGTTTTGCATTAAGATGATTAATTGAAAATGAAAAGTTTGAGAAAATTACAGTTACAACTTGGGGTCATGGAGATTGAAAGATGTGAGCATTTACCAGGCAGTGGGAGTCCAAACAAACGAGGCTGAAGAGGAAAGTTGCATTATGGGAACTGTAACATCCATGGTTTTTACAGTTTGACCCAGGGACTAGATTTCAGGTTCTTGCTGCTTTATGGAAGTGCAATACCTGACAACTGGAGACATGTTTTAACAGCTACTACATGTTGCAATACACAGAGTAAGTAAAGGGGATATTTTCAGTGACATACTGTATAAACATCCACACTGCATGATGACTTTTTGTCTTTATTGGTCCCATATAAACCTCCAACGCCACAGATCCTTTGGCATCATACCCTCGTGCTGTGCAGAGAAATAATCTTCCAATCCACTGAATTTAATTTGAAATTTGAGTGACAGTAACAACATTTAAAAAGAAAAGGTACCAAAGGATATGTCAGGATAAACCACAGGGAAATCTGTGTGTAATGATGCACAGTATGGTCACAATTTCTTGTTTTCTGTCCCATTTCCTTCCATACAAGCATGATATAGCTTCAGTTAAACATTATGTGATGTTGTAAAACGGTGTGTTTCATCTTACTTTGAAACTGCTTCAAGGAGGATTTGACAGAAATATCAGGAACATTAGGCTCCAAGTGGTTAAATAAAACTCTAAGCTGCCGTTTGCTGAAATTCTCATGAACTGATTATCGTCTCTCTGCATGCTGAGATCCAAGACCTTTTGTACAAGAGTGTCAAATCCCACATGTTTTCCTGCTGATGTATCTAACCTACTTTTGGTTTCAACTGCAGAAAGCCCGCTTTACTTTCTGGCCCCATTCGGGGTTCATTTAAAGGATACTGTGCGCGATTGTGTGTGTGTGTGTGTGTGTATGTGTGTGTGTGTGTGTGTGTGTGTGTGTGTGTGTGTGTGTGTGTGTGTGTGCGTCATGCAAGCATAGGTGCGTTGGCGTGCGAATGCATGTGTTTTTTTTCCCATTGTAGCAAATTATCTTCTTCATTAATTTCGACACACAAGGAAATTAGCCTGTTCTCTGCTCGAGGCTACATCTAAATTAGAACCATTGTGGTAATCCAGAGATTTCAAGGGCTTGAGAGACTAAGCCTTCTCCAGGCTCAAATAGTCAAATAAAAAAAAAGACTGACATTTCTAAGTGATTTATCTCATTCGAGGTTATCAGGCAGCCTTTCATTGTCGTCTAACCGACTGGGCAGTGCGATGTTTCTGTTGTCACCTTTCTTTTCACTATCTCTGTATCTCTGTGTCGAATTGATTAGTGTGAGATCAAGGTTGAAAATAGATGAACGTAGCACAGTTCATCTTTACAAAGGATTTGTTTCTGATAAATTTGACTCAAGCGGTCCAAGCTGTTTGTTCATGTGTTCAGCCCTGGTCCATTGTTCCTCTCCCCACCTCTTCCTAAGAATCGGTGTGTCTCTCCTTCCTATTCCCCTCTGTCATCCCTTCCCTTGTTCAGCCTGGCTGTGTTTGTCCGGGGTCTGTTGCGTGCGATGTGGGGAAGGCAGGCTGACTCTCCAGAGGGCTGGCGGCAGATTCCAAACACAAGACATTCGACTTCGGTGTCAGAGGATGTGCACTCAGATACTTGACTGCTGAACTGCCCACCCAGAGGCCTGTCTGAGCAGCCGTCAGCCCGGACACAATGGAGCATGGGAGAGGAGGAGGAGGAGAGAGAGGAAGAAGAAGAAGAAGAAGAGGAGGAAGAAGTGGAGGTTAACAGCTGAGACAACCTTGTACTGTGCTGTATACTGCACAAAGGGAGGTCTATTGAGTGAAAGCTCTCTGTGCTTCAGTGGTTTGCTGTACAGTTTGGTTTTGTGCTGAACACAAGCACTATGTTGGATGTGGATTCGATTCCCTTTTATTTTATTTAGTTTCTTATGGTTTTCTTGTTTTTATAGCTTAAGAAATACAGAGTGGTTTTATTTTTATCTTTTATTTTAATAATAATAATTTAATAATAGTAATGCAGTCCGTACATGCAGAATTTGGAAACTCTAATCCCACCTCAGTTCAATCCTTACTGCTCTAAGGTTGTAAACAAAGCAGATTTTACTGCAGTTTGTCCCAGTTACGAAAACAGGTCTGTTTCCTGGGGTGTCTCACCATTTCCCAGAGTTATGCCAAATTATGTTTGTTTTGACAGACCAGCTCACACATGCCATGGGAGTTCAGCATCAAAGCTACTGTTACACTGCTCCAACGATTGTGTGCTAGTAACTAGAAGCTTGTTTATAGTTGCAACAAGGATCCCTGCCCCTTGCAATCTGCTGCTGTTAGTCAAAGGTCAATTCATCATATAATATGTCCCAAACGTACATAGATCCTTCATTCCAGCACCCTGGTCAGATGTGATTGTGAATTTGTGACAGTCAAATATCAAATGCCCGAAAAATGGGTCCTTTAACTGTGCAGCAGATTACATTTAAACAGATGGAGGTCTTTCTACATGAGACACGGTTGATTTGCTTTAATGGTCAAATTACATGGACATCAACCTGGAGGTGCTCATTGAAATGGTGTGTGGCCAGCCGGCCCAGCATGGAGCCAATCTTCCCACCCTGACTGACTTATCTCTGCAAAGTTAATCAATAATTAACCATAAGACATGCTGTGATGAGGACGGTAATGCCCCCCTTTAGCAAGATAACACCTCACTCAATTTACCCTCTCTAATGGTGGAGAGTGCATGTACAGCTGGCATCCATGAAAAGTTGTATCACTTTGACTTTTCTTTTTTGTTTCTCTTTCAGCCATGACAACCTTTTTTAGATGATAACCCTGGAAAGGCATAGATCTTCAAAGGGTCCACTTTTTAAGAGCCGCGATCAGCCCTGTTTTCCACTTGACTGCTACGTACCATTGATCTTATCTTCGTGGGGTTTTTACAAATGTTCACATAAGCCCAAGTATTCAAGACATTTTCTCTACCTGTGGAGGAGCATGTAATTCCTCAAGTGAAGCCAAAGCATGAAAATAACCAGAACTGCAGGTTCTCAGAGACATGTGCGTCTATCTTTGCTGTCAACACAATGCGAGGGGGTGCATCTTCCGTATGTGCTAGAAAATATTTCACAACATGGATCTTAATAATCCAGTTTGGCTTTCTTAGCTAAATAAATCACTGGTTGTAGCCATGCTGCAGCTGGGGTACAGTTCATCTTGTATAAGGAGGCCACAGACAAAATCACTGCAAAGTCAAAACTATGAGTATTTATAAAGTGTGGTTCTTACAGAGCATGATACTGATCGATCTCTGCATTTCTTTCTGATATGCTCACTACTGTATGTCCAATAAATTCATTTATTTCCAGTCTCTCCTAATAAAAAGAGATTCCAGTGCGTGCATGGCCATGTATTTGTGTTGAAGTAAAGTTTAGATCACATGTATCTTTGTCAAGGTTTCCTGAGGTAGATCACATGAACATTAATAGATTCTCTGTAAGAGGTTGCTGTAGCGGCACTGCTCGATCCATATACCTCTAAAGCTTAAATCAGTCATAACTAATAGGTTTTTCTTCTGTTGCTAAGTCAGTATAAATTTCAGTTTCCTGAGCCGTTTTGAACGTGCATGCAGTAGACTGAGCATTCCTGTGGCAGAGGACAGCTAGATAAAAAGACTGTATCTAGCTGTCATCATCTATCAATAACAAATAGATGTCTCTGAGCCATGGTTCTTTGAAGTGCTGAGGCAAACTGGTGTGTACAGACGATATGGAACAACTGTTGATGACACAAATCAGCTCTATCTCTCCATAACTGTGATGTATCCCCCACTGGAGGTTCTTCTTTCTTCTCTTTGTGTCACTCTCCTCTTCTCTCTCCTGTCGCATCCCATATCCATAGCAAAATCTAGGTTACTTCTCAAGATTGTACCAAGAATATTTTTGCTGTGTGCCTTCACTTTTCTCTCCTTTTCTGTGTGATATTACTTGATATTTGGAAATGAACTATTATCACAGCAACACAAGTCCAAAGTCAAGTTGACGTTCTAGAATAAATTCAGGAAATTTTGCTATTTCAAGCTATTTTGTTTGAGAGACAGATATTGAACAGAGACTGCATTTGGTAGCCGTCTTTTATTGCCTCTGGCTCTGTTCATACGTGGCATGAACATGCGTCTTGGGTGATCCAGTTGGACTGCTGTAAGTACAGGTGTGAAAGCAGGTAAGATGCATTGAGGACGCGTTTGAGGTGCGATTGCTCAGACATTTGGAGGTGGTCTGACCGCATGTCGCCACATTCTGTCCCAACAGTGTTATAATGAAACACAAGTATTTTTTAGTGTTTCACGTAAATTGACTGCCTTATTTCATCATAGAGCTGTGTGCAGTGTGTATTCTCTCCCTCTCCCTAACACACACTACAGACCCGTCTATCACAGTTGGACTGGCAAAGAAATGACGATAAATTTGGTATTTGCAAACAGAAATGAGCTACGTGTTTATTTGCATATAAAGTGGGGAAGTGAGATCTGTGGTCACTAAAGATGCATGTGGAGGTGAATTCTAATGCCAGGTGAGAACTGACGTGCTTAGAGCTGTCCACTTAACGCCAGGTGTGAACAGGGCCTCTGAAACAGTTTGAGCTAAAAAACTACTTGTCACTGACTAGTCCTTACAGAGAAAAATCCAAACTAAGCAAATAAGTGGTCTAAACAGATGCATTATTCATAGAGCTCATAAGACATTCCGCCTTTGCCGAACTCCTTTCAAAAAGAAGCCGCTGAGGGACTTCAGTGGGTATCCAAAGATGTAAAAAAACACGGAGGCTGTCAGTTGATCAGCTATGCATTTAGATTCTTAACTTTGATATGGTAATATAGGAAAGAGATATGTTACTGTGTACCTTCAGAGCAGAGGAATTCTTTTAGTTTACCCACTTGGTGTTGTCCTGGATGTTTCCTGTAAATTAAATGTTACAACATCAATCTTAAATCCAAACGAAAGACAAAAAAAACAACAACCAAACAATGAGTCCAATCTCTTTCGTCTAAACTATTTTTGTCCTCCTTCTTTTGCTGTAATTCGTCTTTACCAGGAGATAATCCCTGAGCTGGTCATTAGAAATAGCCTCCTTTCCCCACTGGTCTTCCAGCACTCCTGACCCGCTGCTGCCATGTTGTTCAACCAGAGCTACCCTCAGCTAACCACCCCACTGGGGACAAGTGAGGGCCACTCACAGCAGTACCAGTCACACCAAAAGCAGCAGGCACATGAAATAATGAGAAAGTTGAACAATGTGTGAGCTAAATCAATTGAAGAATCGATAGCACGCAGCCGTGTGCGGTGGCCTTTGTAGCAGCATAGGTGATCGTATCACAAAACGAATATACCTTGTGTGTGTATATATATATGTGTATGTGTATATATATATATATATATATGTATGTATATATGTGTGTATATATGTGTGTGTATAGTTTCTCTCGCAACGCAATCTATAAATTATTTGAATGATTGATTTAATGAATGGCAGAATTCATACAAATATTGGTGTTTGGCTTTCTTCTATTCTCCCTGTACTAATAAGCCAAATGCTAAAGATTCATTTTTATTGCAGAAACAGTGCTTACTGTAGACTACATTTATTTTCATAAATTATTGGCCATATGGGAATGTGAGTTCATGATCTTCTCTGGTGTTTGCATCTCTGTGACCGCTTGTACTCTGTGTTTGTTTGTGTGTGTGTGTGTGTCTGCTTTTACATCTCGAAGATGAAAGAACATACACACTATCTTGCTCCTTCCCAAAACCACATCAAAACCTTTAATCTAGCTGGAATTATGATGCATCCATTGAGTATGTGTTATTTTTAGCGTGTTTTTGGGCTAGCCTGTGATCAGAATGATTGGGATTCAAATGAGCTTGGCTACGCTAACACGAGTCTTTTGCAGTCTTTTCAATCAGTGCAGCTGCGACTTGAAGTGTGTGCTCAAAATAGCTCAAATAATGGGACAGTATTCATCCCATGTGTCTGACTGATTCTTGAACAGATCCTAAAGATAAACCAGCTAATGTGGTAATTTAGAAACTGCTAACCTGTCAGCCTAACAAGATTTGGCAAGGCTATGTACTGAATACTTAAGATTTTAAAATTTTTTTGCCCATTATCAATGTTATTTTCCCTCCCTCTTCATCCCTGCAGTTTAAAGGTGCTGCCACTGTATAATTTCAGATGAGCTGCACAAAGGGCAATTACAGCAAATGCCAGCAGTATCATTTGCATGTAAATTGCCTTTTTTTTTTTTTTTTTTTTTTATTTATCCAAGGTCAGTTTTTAACCTAACCCCAATCCCGAATATTGTGTTTGGTTTGTTTGCTTGTGCCTCCGTGGGACCAACTGATATACTGCATATTATGATCTATTAAACACTGCTTTACATTACAGCAGTAACGTGGCAGTGTCTTTCAACAGGATGTTATGGGTTGTGGTCATACAATGGGGATTATGAGTTTGAAGGATAGATCAAACACAAAAAACCCTGCCGTGAAAATGTGTATAGACTGCTGAGACACTGACACTGTTAATGTACAGCTGATGTCCATGTACAGACCTAAATAATATAAGACAGGCTCTAATCTGTCACTGAGTGGGCCCAGTCCTGATAAAACACAGGTTTTTGGGGCTGTACATGACACCACATGATACTGTTTACAACCTCATCTTAGCTAATGCATGCAGTATGTTCAACATAGGTATGCTGACAAATGACAAATGGCTTTCAACAAGAAGACTTGACATATTGTAGCCTTTAGAGGCAATGCAGTTTATTACATAGAGGAACTATGCACATCACCTGGAAGTTATTAGAAATCATGTTGGTTCTCTTCTATTTGTAGACAGTATCCTAACTGTCTGTTTTATTGCCCAATAATTTTTATTGTATGTACGTAATGTAAGAAAAGTGAGTGATGCCAGTCTGAGTCCAGAGTGAAAGAACAGTTAATTCTTTGTGCAGCAGGACATCCTTCTTTTTGTAAATAGTGTGTGTTGTTCCTGGCTGGTACAGGGTACTGTCTTTTCATACCCACCAGCATGGTACACCTAAAACAATGAAATGTGAAATATAGCAGACTCTGGGTAGATGTGTGGAGGTTGCACTTCAGTGTTATTGTTTTATGCTGAGCTGTTTGTTAAAATTTTCAGTTATGTTGCATTCCTCTTGTGTTTGTAATTACATCATTGGTTATTTCATTAATTTTGTCAGTGTTGCTATTTTTATTGTTGCATCCCTGTGTTTGCCAGCATATCTCTGAAAGGAGTAATTATTTATTGCTGCGAGATCAAGGGCCAAACACTGGAGTAAACTTTCCATAAACATACAGACACAGTATAAAACGTAAAAGCTAACAAATTTCCTCTGCTGTGGACAGTTTTAGTATTCCAGGAATACCGACACATGAATTTGCACTCGGCGTTAAACACATTCCTCTAAATCTGTAGAATACATCCATTTCTTTCTTTAATCTGCCCTCAACAGACAAGGATTTTCTACTGTGTGACTCTGCATATCTTAGCCACCTCCACATAAAGCCAGTTATTTGCTGTAAACAGCCAGCCCTCTCCAGGGAATGGTTTATGGTGTGTGACAGTAGGGATGTACTTTAGTCTACTAGTCGTCTGCTCTTCAATCTATTTGTGTTCCTGTAAAATGTTTGCTTGCTCTTCGGTGCTCTTTCAAAATATTGGATAAAAAGATGTTATTCAGGAAATTATGTAAAATAACAAATAGCAGCATACCTGTCTATCATTCCACATTTAAACTAATGGTGTTTATGACGTTTATTTACCATGTGTGTAAATGCTTAGGAGCCATGGACAGTAATCATGTAAAGCAAAAATGATAAGATTAAATGAAATATGAAAAAGTTTCTCATAATCTAATTCATTAGTGGGCAGATACATTGACTATATTTACTGTAATTATTACAATAAGTGATTATCTTCCAATAGTAATGATTAAAAGTAACATAAATAATATCATTATTAGTAATTAATAGCAGTTCCGTGACATCCATATAAATCAGCAGACTTTTTCTCCACTTAGAGGAATGTTTCATTCTCCCAAGCGATGCTTCATATGGTAATCATTTTATCAGTTGCTACAAAGCCTTTAAGTGCTCCAGTGATTAAAACGAGCACAATCCTGTTTCTCCATTTATAGAAACTGTAGACAGTATATGCTAAGGTCAACAATTACATCATGACTCAGAGGCAAAGTTTTGTTCTGTGTCTTTGCCGACAAAAGGCCATGACATGACAATAAAGCAGATGTGACACATAACCCTCGTCCTGAGGCAAGTAAATGACTCACCTGTTTTGCTCTGAAAAGTATGTGAAAGTACTGACTTTTCGTGACTGAATTTTTATTCTGCTCCACCCACATCCACGCAGGAATTGACCATTAAAAACATTTCCAGCACTTAGCTGTAATTGTACTAAAGATCACAGCTTCACATCAGTGCATAACAAGCCACCAACGCTTGTACTCAACATGCTGCTGCTCTCACAAATCCCAAAGTTTAAACAGGCCCTCACAAAACACAGCTGCAGGAGCGATGGAAGCAATCCCAGCAGGTAGACGGCTTAGACATGAAACGGGCTTTGGGGATGTGCAGTGCTCTAGGCAATGTTACAGCATCTTTAATGGGACCAATACTCTGACTTTTTTTTAATGCAAAGGGAGAAACACAACAATGGAGAAAGGCAGAGGAGTATGAAATTGTTTGTGTGAAAACATTTCCTAATACTCTTGACAAGAAAATGAGTTTTCTTATCTGGCGTGTGGAAATGTGTTGCCCTCAGCAAGTGACCTTGTTTGTGCTTGTGATGTTGAGTGTACTGTGTGGACTTCAAGCTAATTAATTTGGAGCTTTTCAACTCTGTGTCCTCTTTGGAAAGTGGAGGCCATTTTCAAGCTGGAGATCCCTTGAAATATTAAAAACCTTGCCTCTCTACAAAGCACCACACAATAGTTAGTGTTTGACTGTGACCATGAAGAATATCTGCACAGCAATCAGAACACAAACTCCAGACTCTTATAGAAATATGTCACACCCCCTGCAGGAAAGCATTTGTTCATGCATTTAAATAGGAATATTATTATAATGATGGATACATCTACTTATAGATTCTGCTTTTCTGCCAGTCTGTTAACTCTTCCACATGCCATTGAACATTAGCCAGTAATTGGTTTGAAGATGTCGAGGGCTGTGTAGACCCCTCGCTGATCGCTCTCTGTAGTTCTGGATCATTCCATGACAGTGTCAATTGGTCCACCTCTTTGGTCCAGAAGGATATGTCTCTTACTACTGGATGGATAGTCATTACATTTGGTGCAGACATTCATGGCCCCCAGAGGATAAATCCTAATGACTTTACTCAGAGCTGCTTAATGGCTGGTTGAATAGCACTGGAGGACTTTCTGATGTTGCATTGTCGGGGTGGCGGGGGGGGCGACAATTCAGCAATTTTCAAAAACCAAGAATCCAACATTTACACCAACCTCACGCAGTGAAGGGTCAGGTGTGCAGGAATAAGGAACTAAGCAGAGTTGAATCTTCTTTTATCTTAGACAACCATTTGTAGCTTTTTTTTTTCGTATGTTCAAGTGAGAGCAACACTATGAAAGAGTGTCAGAACATGTGGCCAATTTATCCTTTTTAATTTTTAAAAACCAAGCTAATATGAAGTTACACTGTTTTACTGCAGAAGTAGGATTTAGAAATGCCACCACATTTCACCCCATGAGCAACAACACTAACATCAGTTCAGCCTGAGCAGACAAGTCATACATGCCACCAGAGCTGATTGTCAGTTGATACAGACTGTTGCATTCAGACAATTCAGTCTGTTTACTCTGTCAACTCCTCATTCATCCCTCAGCCATATTCTGATGTTCACTGTTTGTGCCAACTTTTTCACCCATCAGTTCCCTCCAGCCTGGTTCTTTACTAATCACTTTACTGGGTGGTATCTTTCTGTAGGCTTGTCTCTTTAAAATTCTGTATTTCATATCTCAGCAGTGATATGTCAGTGATCTGTCAGTGTCTGTTTAGTGTTGCTCTGATGCCCCTGGGGGGATTTAATGTTGCTCCCTACCGAGTGCTCAGTATTCTGTGTGGGCTCTTATGGGACCACAAGCTGTAATGCCATAAAGCTGTATAGCAATTTCTGCAATAGTGAGGACTGTGTGCTGGAGTAAATGAGTTTGGTGTCTACAGAATGTCCTCATCATTGAACAAGTAAGGTAACCAACAAGCCAATTTCCTATGAGCACAAAGTGTGCGCTGTTAAATAAAATAAAGTACCTCGGCTTCTGATGTGTTCGAACGAGCTTCTGAAAGCCAGCAGAGAAGAATGTCTTACTGAGATCAAACTGCTTCTGCCAGACTATACACTGAAGCCAGACCTCGATGGAGTCTTATAAAAAATCTGCCCTCAGAAGTTACGATTGTGTGTATATATATATGTATGTGTGTGTGTGTGTATGTGCATGAGGCTTTCGCTTGTGTATGCTGTAAGGTGAGACCTTCAGGTCCCGAGGGTTCGGTGCAGTACATCAAATGTAGTAGAGCCATTTCTTTGTTTAATTGTGCAGCGTGTTTGAAGGAGCTTACTTGAGCAGAAAATTGAATAGAAAACACTTAAGTCAACAGACTCGTACATTATCTTTTGAGAGCAGGGGGGGGGGGGGGGGGGGGGTTGGCGACAGGGTGGCTTCTGCAGAGATGAGAGATTACAGAAGAGGTTCTTTGAAGGATGTTATAGTAGTGAACGGACAAAGGCAGTTTTATACTTGGTTGTTCTAAATCATTCTGGTGTGCAACCTGAATAAATAGTAAACCACCCCACCCCCCGCTGCGTCTCTAATAAATATGCTCACCAGAATATTCAGAAATAAAGAGTTTCCATACATCTAACCAAAATCTCTCATATGTAATCATAACATCTCACATTGCCTCCATGCTGTGAACTTTATGTATATTTAACTTTATCTCAATCCAGTGGTCTTTTTCTTGGATGCAGTTTCCTGTAAATTCAATATTTGTTCCTTCCTCTGGAGCTTAGAGCAAACTTCCCTTAACATTGCCAGAACTTTTCTTCAGTAATGTATTCCAAAAGAGCTCATCTACAATTTCAATGAAGTACTGCGCTCGAATTATTTGAGAAAGAAAAATGTTTCAGGTAAACTATTGTACAGTAGGGTGGATCTCATTAGTGAACTCTTGCCATTTTGCAGTTTTCACAAAAGTAGTGGTGCAGAAATTAGCGTGGGAATTTATGTAGAAAAGAAAAAACTGACAAATCATCTGCCAGTTTGGAAATAATAGAAGGTACAATGTTAATGCCATCCAATGCACCACCAGCAAAATCATCCCCTTTTTTTAATGACCTTATTATGTCCATCTCCAGTATATACATTAGTCATACTTTAAAAAATATCATGCAACTTTATTTGTATATCGGTTTTAAAACGAATATCCTGTATAAGAGAAGGTGAATATCATAACATACAAAGTCCAGTCTGTTTAGTGTGATGATATATGAAAACGGTGACAGTGGAGGAGGGACTATCCATGCTCAGGACATGTCTGGTCTTCTCATAGTTGATTGTTTTTCACTGAAATGACCTCATATATTCAGTCACTCGTCATTTTTTTTTCTTTCTTCTTTTAATATGAAGTAAAATGTTAGCAGTGTACCATAACTGATGAGGTGATCCACTTCAGGCCAAGCTCATAGTCAGACATCGAATCTGATTGATTTGTCATTCCCTTGTTGGGAAATCGTTTTGACTTATGATGGAACCCTCATCCACAGCCATCACTGTCACCTATAATGTTCTGTAATGAAAAATGGACCTTTATTCTTTCCATCTGTCTTCTCTGTCGCAGCGTACAGATTAATACAGCCATTGAACCTTGTGTTCGATAACCCATTTACTTCACCTCGTCTTTCACTTTTCTTTTCATAAGTCATAGACCTGCGCAGTGAGGTGGAAATGCTCTCAGATGTCTGTGATTTTATGTCATTATTTTAATCATGCCCATTTTCGGTTTTTCATCCAACAGTCACCTTTTGTCCACAACTCTATGGTGTGTTTTTTCCTTCTGACATCATAACATTACGTAGACCCTGTGGATCTGGAGATTAGGTTAAATGCTCACAGCCCTATTCATTAATATAACATGTTAACAAACCTGGGCTTGCAGCCATCATCTTCCCATCCATTTGAGTCGAGATTTATTGCAGTGAGACTCTGTGGCTGCTGTGTCTAATTGCTCTTTTGTCTTCAGTCCTCCTGAGGTACAGACACTAGGAAAGGGTGGACCCGCAGCTTAGTTACAAATCCTTTTACTTTATGCTCAGTGTCTTCTCTCAACTCTACAGACCAGTAACCTAAGTGGAAACCATTCTCTTACATTTCTGTCTTTTATTGAAATTGTAAATAACATTTCCGGTGTTAGTCTCGGTTCAGTTTAATCCATTTTTTTTTTTCCGAGTTAAACTAAAAACCTTTATTAAAGAGAGTCCGGAGGAGGTGAGTCTGCTCTGCGTCAGCCAAGAAATGACGCTACCTATAATCATTTATAAAGAAATATAAGTTATTTCCCTTTTGTTCCATTAGTCATTTTTGGAACGTTTCTGTGTTATTTCATGATATCGCATTTTTTTGAAAAGGATCCACAGCTTCACATATCTGCATAATGATTCATTCATTTTCATTCACCTTGTTTTAATTAAGAAGGAAAATGAAGTCTGTAAAAAAAAAAAAAAAAAGCTAATCTTTATTAATTGGGCTTTCTGCACTGCTGCTTTGCTGAAGGCGTTGTTATAAAACATTCTCTGAAGTCACATGACACTTCATTTATCATCAGCTGGAAACCTTCCCTTTAGCGCTTAGAGCTCCACAGACACACACACACAAATGCACAAATACGCACAAGAGACTGTCAGAGCTGAAATCGGTTCACAAATTGTTTTCTAGTTGGCATGCGATTTCCCATCTCTGTCTCTCAGGATTTGATCACAAGTCTAGTGCAGTTCATCCATCCTCAATGAATAAAATCTTTAAGAGATTTCCTTGAGTGTTCAGTCCAGCAGTCGTCTCCCAGCTATAGCTGAGTGGGTTAGCAGTTACTTTTTACATCTGGGTGCGTTTGTGCTCGGATGTTGATCGTGGACAGTTCAGCCATTAGGAATTATGGACAGGGGGACCAAATTTTCCAAATGGGGCCTCTCATCCACACCCGTTCCATCACCACCATGATGGTGGTGGGAGGGATATACAGCTCTATCCTGTTGCTTTTGCTGTCAATCTCACCTGTTGCTTCTGTCCTAGCTGGTTCTCCTACAGCAGCATGTTGGCTGCTGTCCTCCTCCTCCTCCTCCTCCTCCTCCTCCTCCTCCTCCTCCTCTCCCTCTTCTCCTATTCATTAGCTACAGCTATTCCTTCCTGAGCCTCTCCTGCTGCTTCAGCTGCCACAGCAGCACTGATTGAAGCCTGGAAATACACTTAACAAATTAATTTGACAGCTAATCACACTGGCCGGACTGTTTAGCTTTCCCATGTGTGTTTTCTTAAGTTTCTAGGTGCTCTGTTATGTTAATACCTCTGGTCCAGACTGTCTTTTCCTTTCCTCAGAACAAGCCCTCTTGAGTCTGAATATATTCATGTGGATTGAGGGAGCAAACATTCACCGTCAGAGTTAAAGAACAAAAACATTAACGTTATTCACTTGCACAAGGAATCGATATAGACTCACAGCTATGTACAGCCGTGTTCTCTGAGGGGAAAAGCCAACAATGATCCTTCCTCCCTTGCATTATTTTTTTAATTTATTTTATTCAGAGTGTACATAGGGAGGAGGGGCTATACACAGACAGGTCCATCAATATGTTAGAGAGAGAGAGAGCTCGATCGATTTTTGCAATATAGGGGGGTGGGGTATATGATAAGTTGAAATGTGTTTTCAACACATAGCTATATGTAACTACATATAAATTGTATTGTTAGGGATGTAAGTCAGTAAGTTAATTGTCGTACTTGACCTCGACCGTAGACCTTTGCGCTGGCATCCCCTGGGCCTTGGGCCAGGACGCTCCTTGAAGCCCCCTGATGAAAGGCGTCGTTGTTGATCACAAGCTGATGTTGCTGGCTTGGGTTTCCTTGTAGTCAATATCTCCTGTCTGAGATCCTCTAGCCTGTCTCTATAGCCAGACCCTGACCCCTCTAGATTATCCTTATATGTGTGATTAAAGGCAGCCGAGATGAACTGAGAAGAGGAGGCATTCAGGTTCCATCAGCGGACAGACATACAGACTAATTTGCAGCTCTTTGTTTCTCCAGCCTTGGATCAACAGGTGTGTTAGGTGTCTCTGAAGGTTCCTCTTTGTGTATTTGTATGTTTGTCTGAGTGAGAGAGAGGTGAGGATAAGATGGGGTGTGTGGGTAGGCGGGATGGGTTGGGCTTGGTCGTTGGTTATCAAGGCTAGTATTTCTGTGCATTTTTAATTAGCCAAAACCTTAAACAAGTTAATTTGACAGTTTGTGTGTGATTGCTTACCAAGGTTTCATCATAAGTACCCAGTTGCAAAAGCAAAATATTCCCGACATTTATGCATTATATATCTTCTCACAGTTGCATGTCTCAAATTGCCAGTGGCCATGTGTCAAAAATTTGCATATATACATAATCCACTTATACTGCTGTGCTTGGTTGGTGCATGGCTGTCCATACTAATTACATTGACTCTGGTTCACCGTGATGGCCCATCAGTGCAGCTGCCTGGGAATGAAGTGGCAGTTCCTGTGGGTATGTCGATGCCCTTTGAGCTGCCAAATCTCTCCTACAACTACCTCTGCTGCTGCAAACCCGGGTCATAGGTTAGCTGGGTCTTATTAAAGCACTGCCAAAGGCAATAACCGGAGTCATATTGCCTGATAATTCTCTCTTTGGTAAAGCCTGGGTTTCCATGATAACAGCTTAAGACTACAAAGCAGAGCCTGGTTTCTTACGTTACTTGGTTTGTGGGAATTGTGGGATTTTAGCTTTTTTTTCTGTTTTGCTGTGACTTCTGTTTTTAACGCAGTTCAAAACAAAGCAGCTCTGTGAGGCCACAAAATGTTTGAAGACAGTCTGACCCATTTAAAGAAAATGAATTTATTACCTGTTATGAGAGCGGTTTCTCTCTGGTTTTGGTCTAAATGTTTTCAGCTCATTAGCCCGCTCTGTGACTTTTTAGTTCTCAGCACAATAAATACAATTAATTTTAACTGCTGGTTTGTACCACGAGTGATTTTAATTAGCAATGTCTTTATTGTACTGGGTCCCTGCACTTGCACTGCACAAACTTAATCTCTTTTATGTGTCTCCTGTTTTGTTCCTTGGGAAAGGCTTTCAGCTATTAATGTATACTCCCAGTTTATAGTCAGGTTGTGAGGGAATAAAACAAGATGCCAGAGACTTTCTGTTCTGTGCTGAGTCAATAAGAAAAAAAAAACCCAAAGATCTGTATAACTGTTCTGCACATTTCAAATATTCATTGCTACGAGGCTCCTTCCAGTCTTGTTCTTGAGCTGAAATGCAGTGTGATCCAAGTTGCAGGAGTAGGGTTTGATTTGAACATTACTCTGCAATCCATCAGCCTGTGTGTTCCACTGAAGGTATTCGCCTCAACTGTCTGATCAGAGATTCGTCCATCACCACCCGCAGCTCTTATTGAACCAGACCCCTGGAGAAGTTAGCTCCAACTGCAGCTCAGAGCAATGGTTTGATTGATGGCGTCACTTCTATTGCTCCAGTGGGAACGCTAACATAGACAACTGACCTGTTGCCTTTACTGACACATTCTGTCTGGTGATTGGCAGGTGTCTGTGGCTGATATGCTTAGACATGCAACCCTTGCATTAACCTCGGGCTGCCACCCCCCCCACCCCACCCCTGTGGGTTTGGGGGATGTTTAGGTTGATATTGAGCTGCCAGTGGAGTGGCAGCTGGTCCTGACGTACACGCTTCACCTCTGGTCTCTGGAGCTTGCAGCCCAGCCAGCCGTTTGTAATTAAAAGTGCATAAAGACGGATCAGGCTCTTTCCTTTTCTCTCCACTGAAGATGCCAGAAGACTGAAAAAGAATCCGCTAGATACCCCCGGACCACCGACCTCCAGAGAGAGCTCCTTCATTCTTAAGCCTGCAAAAAGAAGTTGTTCAGTTTTTTTGCCCTTAATTGCATCCCAAGACAATAAACAATGTGGGTTTAGCACTGATTTTTATTCAGATTCACCACGGAACTATACTCATCTTAATAACTGCCCCCAAAGTTTTAGTTTTTCTCCCACTAGCCTCTTTGTTCTTGTGTTCTCATGTACCATTCTGAGAATACATTTTCAGGGTAAATTTTCCCCATCATGAAAAATCCCATCTGTGTTCCTGTTATACAGGAACAAAAGAAAAGTACCTACTGCCCCTGATGAAGCCAAATGTGATATGCAGTAATCACAGGCAATCATCAGCTCACTCCAGGACTGTTTCCTCTAGTCTTGGCCGTCCCTGAAGAAGCATCTCCAGCCAAACCCCAAATCTGAAACGGAAAGAGAGACAGGAAAAAAAGATTTTGACAAGGCAAAACCATTATTATCTCTGTTCTCTTTGCAATTTAAAAAGGTCAAAATGTTTTATTGTTGTCTCATTGTAAATACTGCTTTGTCAACATGAAGAATTGACAGTAAATCTTAGGGTGGTGAAGGGAGTGGAGTGGAGAGGGACAGTGTTTGCAGGATTGGTTCTCAAAAACTGCTGACATGCTTAACCCCATCTACAGCAAGACATTGAATTCAAAGCATAAACTATAATTTTTGTTTTCTATATCCACCTTGGCTGTGTTGCCGGCAGAGGAGCCTACATATCTATCAGCGGCTGACAGATAGCCACCTGCGAAAGCCACGACCTAGAAACCACCATCCATGACCTTCATGGTGCCTCTGCATCTAGGTGGACAGAAGCCATTCTCTGCTTCAAAGCTTTTTAAAATTGAGGTCTTGAAAGGTGCAACCTACACGTCTGAAGCCAAAGAGACCCTAAAAATTTCACCCCACAAAAATCCTCACCTTCAAATACCCAAGTCTTCCTTTTCAGAAAGAGACAGAAGCACACAGCCAAGACTATTAGCATAGAGAGAGCCTGGCTGTCAGCAGAGCTGCTATTGTCTGTCTGGCTGTGTCTATCTCCTCTCACCTTCCAGCTGTGTCTGCTGGAGCTTTCCTTCGCTCAACCTGCCGCAGTCACACTCTTTCAATCAGCACAGTGAAAGCAGCCCATACATATTTACCAGTACCAATGCTAATGTGCTCTCTCACTGCCACATATTCATATTTACCAGCTCTAATGCTCAGGGCTCCCCATTTCACATTTTATTAAGGGATGCTTATTGAGGTGTTATTGATGTGGCAGCAATTCTCTGGCCTCAGGGCAAATACTCAGTGTAAAGAGCAATGGGTCTGTCGCCTGAAAACGCCATAGACTGCTTTTTTTATGTCACTTGAAAACAATGATACAGTACCAACTCTTATGCAAATAGTACACAAACATGGTACACTGAAGTTGTTTTACTGAATTAAAAATCCATCATATGTACAAAAGCTACATAATTCATCATTTTAGCTCTGAAAAAAGCTGTTGATCGATCATCATCAAGTACTGTTAACAGCAAAATACCAAACATATGTTACTGCTTTTCTCAGTTTTATTTTATACTATTGAATAATGAATGTTTTGGGTTTTGGGACTGTTAAAAAAGTAATTTTTGAATACATCACTCTGGGTTCCCTGAGAAGGTGATGGGCAGTTTTCACTCTTTTCTGACATTTTATCTGCTAAGCTGCTGGTTCCCAACATGGGGGTCGGGACCCCCAGAAGGGGTCACAGGATAAATCTAAGTGGTCGCAAGATGGTTAATATGAAAATTGAGCCAAAAACATATTTCTTCTACACAGTTACATTTTGTAACCTTCCTGTAATCTTTCCTCTTTTTTCACGTCAATTACTGGATAATTGTACCCCTCCAGGACAGGGAAAATTTCTCAAATAAAGCAATAAAAATCACTCTTCAGCAACAGGAATACGTCTGCAACACAAGAGGTTGCAAGTAGACATTGCTTTGGTTTGGGAATCACAAGCTAAATAATTTGGGCACTGTAATGTATTATAAATAGTTTTATCTGACAAATTACAATATATACTGTCATTAAAAGGAATACCTGCAGTGCTGTACTTCGTGTAACACAAGAACCTCGAGCAAGTCCAATCGCCTGGACAAACAATCCTGTATATTTCCATATGGCCTACAAGACACTTGTGTGTGAGGTTGCCACCCTTCTCTTTCTCTCTCGTCACCCGCTGGTCACTCACCATGGCCTCGGGCAGCAAAGTGGAAACACAGCAATCCTGGCACTGTCAGTGCACAATCTGAGTCCAGCCACCGTAGAGCGCACCAGTCTCCCAGTTCCATCTGTCACTCTCCTCCCATATTTCCTTGCTCCTGTAACTGATCTAATGACACATCTTTTCCCAGAACAATGGGGAGAGCGGTGCTGTGTGAGTTTTAATCTCAATATACGAGAGCTGGGCAAAAAAAAACTGTAATAGCTTGGTGTTCAGAGTAAATGTTAAAGGGTAAGGCCAGTGTTTTTTTGTTTTTTTTTAAGCATCTGCTAATCATCTATTGTTTTTCCTGGTTAGGCTGGAGACAGGCACCTATAATAATGGAACAGATTTTCTTCATCTGCATGCTCTTATATATGGTCAAAATTTCTCTTTTTTTATTGTTTCATTATCTCAGAACTGATTGCACACAATACTAACATAGTACATTGTTACGTAGTTACGTACATTGTTGCATAGAACATTGTTATGAAGGTCAGATTTGATGTCGGCCATCATAATATACAGAACAATACAATATTCAAAACAATACGGGTTTATTGTTTTATAAAGTGGCTGAATATTCATTATAGATTTAATGTCAATACAAGTACGAGCTCTGCTGTAACATCACACTCCGCACAGGTTTAACCTCTATCGCACCTGTCAGTCAAACCACTTTGTGTGAGTTTTTACAAAGGATGAGGGACAATAGGGTATTTGTGAGTAATTACATTGACAGCAGCAGACAGGTAAATCACAGGAAATGTCAGCTAACTCGAGTCGGACTGGACTGGGAACACGATGAAGGATCCACACTGGCACGCACCACTTCCACTGACATTCTGACATGCATTTGTTGGCATATTTCTGCTGCCGCTTCTCCAAAAGGAGACTGTTTGATATGCTTCCCCACTCCTCTCCGACTGGTGTATTTGTTCTGCAGCCCCTGCTGCATGTCATAATGGTTCGAGGCAAATCACTTCCAGCTTCGAGCTGAGATAGTGATTGTATCAAACTGACCCCTAACAAGCTGTCAGCTCACATTTGATAAAGCATGCATCAGCACCAGCCAGCTTGGCATCCATTTGGACAGAGCGGACAGGTTTTATTCAAACAGTGTTACTCCCTTCTCTCACTCTCGCTGTTTTTGTTTTTTTTCCCCCCTAGACTTGTAGTTTGATATGTTGTCTCATACTAATGATGATGGCGTCTGGTGGTGCTGCAATGTGATGCAGACCGTTGGGCTCCACTTGCTTCCGGTGTTGTAAAGTTGAGAAGAAACAGCATGAAATGTCTGTTCATATAGATAGTGGACTAATAGATGGGAAAATGGAGGAGTGCTTCCCAAGTTTCTCCTATTACATCAGCCCCAATGCTGCGAAATCTTCAGTTCCCCAGTTACCACATAGAGGGAGCTCATGCGTGCTGAGAAACCAGACCGTGGAAATGCTGAATGACTGAGCGAGAGTGTGTGTAAGGGCGAGAGAGACTGAGAGAGAGACATACGGTGAGAGAGAGAGAGAGAAAGAGAAAGACGTGGTGGACGAAATCACGTCGTAGAGGATTAATAATGTGACACACTCCAGCAGCAAGAATATTCTTTTGGTCTGTGCAGGCAGGTTTGACATGCGCTTTCGTTTCGGACCAACTCTGGCCAAGTCGGTGGGAACCTGGTGACCCACCGTGTGCCCCGAGGCTGCGTGACAAGTTGAGAGAGGGGTAAAAAGAAAATAGAAAAAAAGGACTCGCATCACTATTTTTAAATGAGTACAGTGAGATTTTGGGGGGCGTGGACGGCAGAGGAGCAGCAGTGAGCATGTTGGCTCTTGGCTGCAGTTCCAGTGTAGTGATGTGCCGGCTGGAAGAACTGGACAACGCGTAGACTGTGGCGGTTGGATACGAAACAGTGAGGTGGCCGTCAATCTTCGCCAATCGACTCTGTCATTTTGAAGCCTGTCTGGTGTTATTTGGATTTATTTCTTCGAGGCGCTGCCGTTTGGCGACACAGAGCACTTTAAGGAAGGAGCGCGAGCTGCCGAAAGGTCTTGAAGGCGCAGCAGCTGCCGCGCGTAACAGACGAGAGCTGGTCGAGCAGCTATTTGAATGACAATAGTTTGAGGCATTTGCTTTCATATTTGTGTGAGGAAGCATAATTATTGGAAGTGACTGCGCATGGTAACTCGCTGTGGGCGAGTAACACTGCTGTTCAAACGAAATTTGGGATTTGAAGGCTGTCGCAAGTGAAACTGAAGTGATCTTCATTTGTAAATATTGACAGGTGTTACAGGCGTACGGACTGTGTCAGACTAAGCCTTTAATTCACTTACGAATCTGTTGTTATGTCTTAAAACATAGCGGGCTCACGAGGTTGGAGTGGTAGCCAAACCTGTGGTATGGAGAATCCAAACATTGTTTAGTCCAGATATTTTAATACTCGCAGAAAACGCACATAGTCAGTAACAACCTTATGATGCGTTTGAAACGCCGAATGGGAAAGTAACCATCACTTTAGTGTCTTCTTCCGTCCGAGTTGTAGCCGAACTGGCAGCAGCCAAAATGACAAGCAACGGACCTGTCATCGTCTACGAGTGGCTGAAGACCCTCCAGCTCGCCCAGTATGTCGAGTCCTTTGTGGATAATGGATATGACGATCTGGAGGTTTGCAAACAAATAGGAGACGCCGACCTGGATGCCATCGGCGTCTATATCCCTCACCACAGACAGAGGATTCACGACGCGGTGAGAAGGCTGAAGGAGGAAGCCAAAGAGACGGCCAGTGGACTTTACTTCACCTTGGAGCCAATGCCACCCGCGGCCGAGATTTATACCAGTCACATGGTGGACCAGTATGAGTCCAAACTGCGGGGATCCAAGTCCTGGACCGAGCCCAACAGTGACCGGGTTGGGCGCAACGGTGGGTACATGGGCGCGCAGAGGAACCTGACGCTGGGCAACAGGAGGGAGCTGGTGATATATCCCAAGCTGAAGCTGAAGATCATGATCAGGGATAAACTCATCAGAGATGGCATCAACCTCTCCAAGCCACCATATTCTAATAAGGTAAGAGGAACCTGCATGGGCAGGAACAGGTCCTGACAGTTAAATAGCACAAATGGCACCGGCACTATCCAGAAGTCATACATGACAAACACTAGATAAAATCACACAGTGAATGATGTTTAATACTCTCACACTGCAAAATTATTCCATTTGACAATTTAGTCTGATATACATTTAAAATATACAGACAGGATTTGTAAACTTCAGTTTTTATTTTTTTGAAAAGATGAAAGAAACACTTATTTTGAAGTATTCCACTGTATTTATAAGGTGAGAAAGTGACACCTGCATTTCAGGGTAGGTCAGAGGTAAATTCCAGTCTGATGCCCAAACCTTTTCAGCCCCGCTGCACCTTCCAGAGGTGTGAGTGGTTGCTGTCAGGGTGAATGATGGGAATGAAGTTGCTGCAGATCAATAAGCAGAGAGCGGAGAGGAGAGATCCTGAGGAGCTTTTACTCCGTCTGTGATTTCCTGCGGGGGGGGGGGTAAGAAAGATTTACACTCTGATTATTAATCTACTCTGACCTCACCTGTCCAGTGACTTGCCTCAGCATTCAGTGTGGGTGGATCAGCCAGGCCCGTGAGCACATAAGCCCTGGCTCTTTGCTGTGATGAATGGGCAATGGGCTATCGATTGCAGGGGCAGTAAATGAAGAGCGCCCAGCTGGGTAGGCTGTTGCAGTCTTGTGAGGAGCCAGACTGAGAGGGCCTCTTGTTTTCACAGGACTGACACTGACCTTTCCTCAGAAGTGTCTGAATCATATGCCTCACCAGCTGAGAGGGTTCTGCTGAGTAACTGCTTACATTCAGGGAGGCTTTTGAGCGGTGTGCGTCTGCGGGGCATTTAGGAGGCAGAGATCATGTCTGATGTATTTTTTGCTTGCGACCTATAGCAACATGGAGTTTTGGTTTCAACTGAAAACTAAACCTGATATCTCATGTGCAACTTTCAGTAATAGCAGTCTAGATCGGCACAAATGTCAAAACCAGTCCTTACCTAAAATAGCAGCATGTACAGGTGGTTTGGAGGCCTGTCTTGAAAACTGCAACCTTTATCATCCCAACTCAGTGATACATATATCTCTGATTGATATTATATTCAAGAGAATTGACTTATAAATTCTCTCATCCTCCAGGCCTCAGGGTTTCCTTGAAAAAAGAAATGTTTTCTGTGGTAGTCAGGAACTTGCACACTTGATTCAACTGGTCAAGAGCTTGTTGATTAGCTCCTCCTCAGTAGCTGAGCGAGCCTGAAGAATGAAGTCATTAGGTGTTCTCTGAGAATGTACAGTTTTATACTGAAGTCTTCCAATTCATTTTTTCACAGAATGGATGATGTGGGATCAAACTAGTGACCTTTGTTCTAAAATCGTTTGTGTCAGTTGGATCGTTTGCATATTTGTATATGGGCGTGTTTGTAACAGGTTTTTAAGTTTCACTCTCTATTCCAAGTAACAAAGATCCTGAAAACATTGTGTACATGCGATGATGGAAACATTCAAAATATTTTCATATGCATATTCACCTTCTTCTCTATTATTTTTATGTGACCCAAACATTGATACCATATACCCTATCCAGTAGTCGCTTGATTCCAAATTAGCCTTTCAAACTGATACCAGCTTTGATTCCAAATTTTGCATGTTGTTTTAAGCTCTTCTTGTCTGTCTGTATATTTCTGCCACTTTGGCTGACTGTGAATCCCACAGAGATTTCGGATTTGTGTGGGATTATCTGTCAAAGCAGGGCTGAAACAAAGTGTTGGTTCCAGAGGGTTAAACTCTTTCCCTTTGAAGGCTGTGTTTATTTAGAGCCAAAGCTTTGGCATTGAGGCTTTGGTGGGGGAATGAGCAGGTCAAGGTCTTTCTCTCTCTCTCTCTCTCGCTCTCTCGCTCTCTCTCTATCTCTCTCTTTATCTATGTGTGTGTAACCCTGTAGTTTTGAATTGGCTCCAGCCCAGTGCTTTTCTCCCCAGGAGGAGTGAGAGGAGTTAACAGAGGGAGCTGTGACCGGTTGATGGAGGTTTGACAAACTGGGCTGTGATTGGTCTGTAGATATCTCCCCTCTCTCTGCCCTTGAGATGAGATGTCACCCCCAGCGGAGACTGAGACCAGAGAGGCAGACTCGGGGCAATTACAGGACACACAATGTCAGTCTCGAGGGATGTTCATTGTATAACATAACCAAGACCTCCTTCCACATTTAAACTGTCCTCTGTGCTCTCTATATGTGGGGATTGTCGTGGACTACAGTCTGACAGCCCTCTCTTCATCTTTGTGTCACTGGCTTTGTCTCCATTGTTTGTCATTATGCCAGAAACATAGGCAATACAAGCGCAAAGATTCAGAAATCTTCTCTAGCTTGTATTGAATGTCTTGCGAGACAACCCATTATCAAACAATTCACTGCAAAGGCTCTGCTGGGTGTAATAAATACCCATGATCCTTATCAAGGCCGCTGAGACCCCTTGTCTGGGAAGAGAGTATTATTTCTTATGATGTAAACAAACACTTGTGCTACGGGTTGCACATTTCTAGATCTCTCATCAGGGAACAATATAAGTAGAGAAGATGGTGCCTCCTGTCTGCCTGTCGTTGAATACACTGCAGTCGTAAAGTTACTGTTCATTCTTTTGCTTGAAGCTTTCTCATAAATTGCTGATAATAACGCAAGTCAAGTCAAAACGTTGTTGAGAGGAAACTATCTGCTCTTTCTTTATTTTTTATTTTTTTAAGTGTTTGAGAGTACAGTTAGTGTGTCTGCTTTGCTTTGATTTCAGAGAGCAGCACTGTGTTGTAAATGTATTTATTAGCAAGAAACAGCATTATATACATTATACATTACATTATCAGAGCTGGTTCAAAACCTTTCTTTCTTTTTTTTTTGAGAAATGAGTATCTGAGGTGATTTGAGGACAGTTCAGATTTGTGCAGCTTTAAAGAGTCAAATCATGTGTCTTCCACTGCTACAAGATAAACTTTCTCCTGGGTACAGTAAAGTTAAAGTTGAAGCTGAAATTGAAGGGTTTTGTAGTTGTCAAAAAAGCACAGAGAGCCAGCACAACCGTTATTCTATTTTTATGTCCAATTCTGTTTTCCCTGCTGTTTCATATTACTTTCTCTGCCGCAGTGATCTCTGAGGATTTTAAACTTTTTTTTTTTTTATCTTATCGCAGAAATACCTCTTTTAATTTTTCTTTAAATAACTCCTCAATTCTGCTCAACACCAAATTATTTGAGGATGTGGTCTCATCCTGGTCTCATCCAGAGCTGGAAACAGCAGACAGAGTCAGTCATAATAGCGCCTCATTGTTAGTGCTGTGTGTCGACAGGAAGTAGAATCTAAACACTGGGAGATTCTCCATTGTTTGTATGGAAGCTGATGGAGCCACATGTCCTTTCACTACTGGTCTGTTTTGCATTCCCAATTTCCGTCCATTGAAACGGGCTGCGGAGGCAAGTGTCCAGCATTGTGCCGATGGGTGGGTGATAAAAACCAGGGTGTCATGCAGAGAGGGTGGTGAATAGACGGGCACATTGTTTTGGATGGTTGGAGAAGGCTTGGTGGGTGTTTGTGTGGTGGAGGAAAGTTAGAAGTCCTTACTCTGACCTCCACAGAACAGCTGATCAAATGTGGAGGGTGAGGATCATGAGAGGCCTGCAGCTTAACCAGCCTAAAGAATTTCAGCAATGCGGTGGACATCAAGAAGTGTCAAGTCTGTCTGGGAGGTGAGCAGAACGACAGCCTGTGTTATTGGCTTCCTCCTAGTGAAAAAGAGGAAGTTCACCACCTTACATGCCAAACGCTCATCTCACTTCCTCTTTCACTCCTCTTATCTTGATGAATATCCCAGCACTTTGGCCTGGCAGGAAATTAGGTTTTTGTTTAAGATGACCCTGTGTTGGCCCACTGTGGTGGATGAAGGCCCTCAGGCTTGACTGGACAACTGCCAAGACTTTATGGGAAAAATAACTCTAGCTGTTTTACCTTTAAAACTTTCCGGATACAACAAAAAAATCTGTGTCGGAACCAAAGTCATCAAATCTCTTCTTCTCACTGCAGTGCCTCACCAAAATCCATACATTCACAGGCCAACTGCCAAGTGCATTGGAGCTCAGGTAAAGCAACACAGTGGCACAGATTTCCAGTCGAGCTGCTGTTTTATGTACTTCTTTTTTCCATTACATGATATTGTGATTTAGGGGTTTATTGTTGTAAAATGAAAAATCCCTTCACTGAAAGCCATTATTTCAACTTATTACATGGCTGTTTTTCCTAAACAAAGAGCTTTTTCTTTGCCTTTGTGGAACCCTGCAGTGAACACTTTTCATGAGCTTTTCATTTAGCCGATGGCTTTTTGGTGACTATCCTCTTCATTTTGTCCCATGCTATAGGGCTGGCATTCTGCCAGAGGGAGCCTTTCACAACAGCCTCAGAGTTTTCCATGCATTCTGCTGAAAGCTCTGTTTGCTTAGTCTTTATTAAGGGCTTCTTAAAGCCATAATCAACCAAGGACTCATAAAGGGGAAGTCATAAAGAAGTCAAGGACCAGCTCTATTGTCCTGAGAGGACGGAGAAAGTCAATTAGCAAAGTGAGTTGCTGTTTAGGTTATAAAAAAACAGGGTTGTATGGAGCACTAAAACGGGATAGATCACATTCCCATCAGATGGAAAAAGTCACATATACACTCACTTAGTGGCTCTTTTTGTAAACAACCTGTGTTTATGACCTTTTTCAACCATCTTTGTTGAGCATAAACTACAAGTACCACTATTTAGTTCTTTGGAGAGCAGCTGGGAGTGGTGAGGACTGATGGCTATCACAGTGACCTTTGACACCGACAGCTTTTGACCTGCTGGACTAAATCACAAAGCTTTGATGGTGATCTCACCGCAGACAATGAAATGGACTACTCACCCTAATGGGTCTCAGTGGGTGCTGGTTCTTGTGATGGCACATTTACCTTACACACATAGCTTATTGTCTCAAGCGCATCATTTTCCCATCTGTTGAAATAGCTGTGGTGGGTTAGTTCATGAGACAGTTTGCAAATCATTGCTCCTGTTAGTCCAAAAACAATAACTGCAAAAGGAGCCACATTATGTAGAGCTATCACTGCAAAGAGATATCTATCCACTGGATGGGTTTCCACTTTTTGTACTGTGAGTCAGGGAGTCTCTGTCTGTCCGTCCGTCAGAGAGACTTGACCACCAATCTCCTGGGAGCATGTGCAAATGTGGGAAAGCAGCATTTACGCTGTATTTGCAGCTGGCCTTCTCATTCCAGCAGGAAGGAGTGAGAGGGGCTTGCTCCTACTGTGCTGTTTCTCACATGATCAACTGGCTTTTGAGCTTGCTTTTATTCCCTGGACATGTGAACTTTGTAAGAAAGATGACATTTCACAGAGCTCAAATTTACAATTCAACAAAAACTCCACTGAGCTTACTCTCCATTCATTAACTAGACTTGTCAAGCCATGATAATCTCAACATTTAGACATTTAGTTCATGTTGAAAAATTGAATTTATGCTTGTAGTCGTATCAATGTCACTTCCTCTAGCCTTTGGAGATATATTGTATTTAAATAACATATGTGAGTTACAGTATATGTGTGTCACTTAAAGTTATGCAGTCATGGCAACAGCTTTAAATAAATCAGGCTAAGGAGGTAGCAGAGCCATTACATTTTCCACAGTGTGCTGGGGAACAGGTCCTGATGACACACATTCATGACAGATACATTATCAGAGCTATTCTGGTCCAAGGTTTCAGCAGCTTCCAGACAGCCTGTCTGCATGACCACATAGTAGCATATAGGCTGCATTATCAATACTAAAGTATATGTTGTTAGTATGTACCGTCACTTTTGTTCTGTAATCTTGTCAATATTTATCATGTCAATGTTTGGTGTCATGCAAGATTATTGCACTTTTTGTTGCCGTCATAGAAAATCCATCTGTAGGGATTTTTAATAGTTGTTTGACATGTGTAAAATCCCCTTTAGTATCTTTGAATTTAAGCCTTTAAACTCAAGGCTATATTTAATGCTTCAGTGCACATAGGGAAGATTCCTTGTCGGCAACAGCAAACAGAGAAACTAGATGCTCAGTTGCAGCTGTAAACATGTTTGCTTTTTACACATTTTTTTCACCACCTTTCACACGGGGCTGGCTGATGCAAAAACACATAAACTGCAGCTTGCTTCTGTCCGGAAACTGTGTGCAGACACCAAAATGAAATCCCATCATAGCCACAGTACATGTGCACAATAAATGACCCTGTGGTCCTCTTTGAACAGTGGAGATGGGAGGAAAATGAAGATATCAAGTGCCCCAACAGGATGGAGAGTGACAAGAGAGCGGGCCTGAGCATCTGTCTGTGTCAGGATCCAGATTGCAAACACACTCGCAAATCAACACATCCGCACGTGTTTTCTCTCTCTCCACGTCTCTGTCTTACAAGCAGTTATTACTACATTCACAGTGATTACTCTTGAGGGGATCATTAAATTTTCTCATAAAAAAAAAAAGAAACGATTAGTCAGAAATATATGACCATACATTGTTGCATACTGCTGTATGCAAGCTGCCACTCATCTCACGGATTGGTTTTGCTGTGTTGCCGTAGGTGGTCATGTGTGACCTGCAGTTCAAGAAAGCTAATTACTTTTGACTCCCACACATCTATGAGCCGGGAGGTCACACACACACACACACACACACACACACACACACACACACACACACACACACACACACACTGAAGGGGCCTTGTTAAAAGTTGCCATGGAGATGAACATAAAGCTATTTAAACAGCAAACCATGTGTTTTCCCCATAATCTCACACTTACACTGTTTGCTGGTTTAAATGGCAGATGTAGGGTTGGGATTATTACATAATGCTATAATTCTATTAGCGGTACATGTGCTCCATGGAGTTTAAATATTGGCCAAACTATTTGCTTAAGCAGCTCTCTCATACAGTGTTATTTCTGCAAACTATAATTCATTGTTCAGAGAGTCAACTCATGAGCAAGAATAATCTGAAAGTCGAGGCCTATTTTATCAACCAGTATTAGGAGGTTAAATGTAATTCTGCATCATCTGCAGGGCTGCAACTAATGCTAATTTTTATAATTGATTTATCTCTTTTTTTCTATTTGAGCCAAAGGTATCATCTTAATAGCTTGTTTTGTCTGACCAGCAGTCAGAAGTTTACAATTATACAAAACAAAGAAAAGCAGGAAATCCTCACATTAGAGAAGCTGAAACCAAGAACTTTCTGCACCACTGATTGTGACTTGAATGTGTGAAGGAGAGGTGTAAAAGAAAAACTCAGTTGTAATCTCCTTTTCATGAGCCGACTTCTGATCCTCTAAAAACGTGACGAAGCACATTCTAGTCATTTTTTCTCAAAACCCTGGTTCCACATTCTGCCCCAACTGGATGAAATAATCCTTTTTCCTATGAAGATGCTGTTGAAAATGAACAATGACAGTGTTCCCTGCAAAGCATGGGGCTCAGACAAGCTCCATAAATCAGAATGATGAGGGAGGAGACTGGTCACAACTTGGCGTACGATTTCTTAAGGCATTGAGCAGTTTTGGGAGACTTCAAGCACTGCTGCCTACAACAGAGCTTAATTGTCCTGCATGTAGCTACAGTTTGGCTCCTGTCAGCCCATATTATCTTGGACTGTGTTTAAGGGATATAATGTAGGGGTGTAGAGAGATGAGTGAGGCATGATAGCAGTGAGTATGAGTGTTACAGAGACAGAGGCAGAGTGTGTATAATTACCTTGTCTGAAGCCGCTGCCAGCTAGGTGTATGGAACGCAGCACAACCAACTCTCAACCCCCCCACCCCCCACTCCCCACCCCCCTTATCCCTAATTGGTCCATTTCCAAGGCATGAGGGCAGGGCTGCGCTGAAAGCTTTGATCATGGAGACCACACCAGTGTCGATATGTCCCTACCTGAGTGCTTTTGTAGTGGCTGTGCCTGGCAAGGGATTAAGCCATACTAAACCCAGAGTGTCTGTGTGTCTGTCTCTTGCTCTGGCCTCCCTGCGGCTCTACATACCTGAATCTGAACCCTTATTACTTGGCAGTTACTACATTCCTCAAACACGCCCACACAAAAGCACTCACACAAGAACTGTGTATTGCACATCTTCTTTTATTAAAAAAAAAACAAAAAAACACTGCCGGCATTTTGTAGGTACACTTTTGTCTTGTGTGGTTTACTGCCTTTAATATATCAAGCATTTACAAAACATTTAAGGGCTCCAACACATTCCAACACAAATGTTAATCTCTGCGGGAAGCTGCGTGTGTGTGTGTGTTGTGTGCATATATCTCCCTACAAGCATAAGTACTAAAGGAGTTTAGTCTCCCGAACCAATACTAATTGAGTGTTAGCAGCATGTGCTGGTAAAAAGTGCTTAGTGTAAGCTGAAAAAGGATTTCACTACAGCGTATACAGACAAGTGAGAGTTGATCTAAGATAATAGGTCATGTATATTTATACCTGCAATTTACACAGTTTCAGTTTGGATTACAGTGCCAGAGCGTTTACATGAAAACACAAGACAAATATAAAGAATAGCAAAGCACGGAATTAATTAAAAGAGTGGAAAGGGTATCATTTACATAACATCTTCTTCAGCAGGTTTTTTCTATGAGAGAAGGTTGAGCTACCTGTTTCTGTCCAAGTGGGCTGCTGTCAGCGAGTCAGACTCATCATCAGTGGATCATACTACACATGCTCAGTATGGAGGGCTGGAGTTCATCACTTTAATTGCTGCTTTTTGACCTCCGCTCATGTTCGAGTTCATTGTTCTGTTCATTAAATGTTAATTGCTTGCCACACTGCTTCATGCAGGGATGAACAGTCACTGCACTGTGACTGGTAAGGCTTCCCCCGAAAACCCTGTGTTGGGCTTCAAATCTGAATCACACGCCATTAAAGCCTCAGTAGGTGTTGGAGTCCTGCGGCTTCTGCAAGGAGAAGTCTGGTCAAGTTTGTTTTTGTTTGGGTTAACCTTGCAACACATTATTCAATTCGCCCATTCTAAGCTTCCCTAGAATGAACAGTGTGAGTCAACAAGAGAAACAGTGATTTATACTGTTTAAACCAAAGAGTTCGTGTGAGTAAGCTTGCCGTTCTGCTGTGCATTGACCTCAGTGTGACCAGGTTAGGGTTAGCAAATGCAAGAAAATGGATGTGTACCTGATAAACAATGTGCTGCGCAGTGTTTTGTTTTGTGTGTTGCCCTCTGGGTATAGTTCTAGTTCTATAGTTCTATAATTCTGTATTTGGGGGATGCTCATGTAGCCATCTAAGGTCACTCTTTGGTAATATCTGAGATGTGCACTCTTGGTGCAGCTTCATCTGCTGTGGGTGAACAGCAAAACCACTATTCTCATGTCAGCAGATCTTTCAACCACTGCTGTGCCAAACCAACCCCTGTTTACTTTAATAGCCCCTGAGAATTCTTTCTAAAGGAAAGTCTTCCAGACAAATCTGGAAATGCATAGTGTTTTCTCTGGTCCTACTGCATTTTTTAATTTTTTTAAATTTTTTTTTATTTTTACAGGATTTGGTTTGGCGCCATCGTCCAACAATCTCAGATCATTCCAACCTCAGTTTAGTCTTCTGGTTCATGTTACTCGGTCAAGTGAAGTCTTGGCTTGAGTCGAATGTGTGAACAAAGTCATCAGAAAGCTTGCCTTAATTAAATTTGGTCACATTGGTAAACGCAGCCATCTGAATGCTTGTCCTCATCGCATCTGGTCTGGTGTGACTTTTGCTGAAAGGCACCAGTTTATGTAGCCAGTCAAGTGACAGACTTCTAATACTCAGCTTTGTTTAAAGAGGATTAGGCTAAATCCATATTTATTTCGACATGGGGGGCTTGAAAGGAATATTACGATAGAGGCTCATTATGAGCATTTGAATATTGTAGTTTATATCATGAAAAAAAAGATGGACAAACAAGGAGAGCTGGAGCAGAAGCAGCAGTTTAGAACAGTTCGTCATGCTGTGGCTCAGCACTTGTCCTTTTGCATATGTCTTGTTGGCTCTCCGGCCAGAGTCCCCTACATAGTAACAGCAGACTGATAATCTGCCCCTAACATGCAGTGGTCACGGCCTTTGGTGGCAGGGGAAGTGTCGTTAATCCGGTAAATCACCTCTTCACTATGAATCCATGCAGTACAGAGCTGATGTCACACACAAAAGCCAAACAATGAACTGGCCGACTGACAGCTCGCCGTCCAAACCGGAGCAGAGGGGTCATGCGTCAGGAATTTTCTCTGCTCCACCAAACATCCTCACCCACTTTCACCTCATTCTCACTTACTCACAGACGGGGTGAGACAGGCCGAAATACAAATGGATGGACCGGCAGACCTGTCAAGCCAACAGCCGCAGAGAGATAACGACAGACAGATGGTCAGACAGGTAGACAAACAGCCAGTTTTAGACAGACTGAAAAACTAGAAGATGCAGAGACGGCGCTGGATTGACAGAATATATGATGTGAATCTTCAGACTGTCACTGAAATCATTAATAATCTTCCCTCATTTGAGACTATTTAAGGAAACCCTACCACTATCTCACACTACACCCATGATATGTTTATAATAACCTGTTTTTGTCTACATGTACAAGGTTGTGTTTGCAGCCTTGTGTGTGAAGCAATTACTCTCATTTTGTATGTTCAAAAGCGTTTCAAATTTGAATAATTAATATATTAATCACTTAACAAACCATGTAAGGATTATTGCTGAGGTTAGAAGACAGAGTGACTGAGTGAAGTGCTTCTCTATGTTTGGCCTTTATTCTGCTCATTTAAAATCTGCATATGACAGTGGGTGTGACTGGTAAGGAAATGTATGCCATTAACAGGACAGCATCATGGGAACGCTTGGCAGTGAGCGTCTCTCAGGCCGACTGTATTGTAATATGAGTCTTTGTTACGGTCCCTTAGCCTTTTCCGTGGCCTGGAGAAGAAATTGTTTTGGTTTTTTTTTTTTCCTCCCCTCAGATGAGAATACACTGTCAGTCCAGAACAATGGGCTGCAGGACCGGGCTTCTCCTCCCAGCAGCTCCTGCTGCTCTGATCCCTGTCCACTCCCATTTATTGAACAGTTGAGTGCTAGTAACCCCACATAGGACTCCTCCCCACCCATCCCCGAAGCAAGCGGTGCCCCCACCTCACCCAGACTTTAGGTCAAAACCAAATTCCTAAAATTGCAGTAGATGCCCAGAAATCTTCTCCAGCTGGCAACTTTCATCCTCAGGAAACTGAAGTGGAACCAGTGACTGGATGACATTGCCAGCCATTGCCTGAAGATGACACCAGGTCTTTACCGACTCCAGTGGCATCCATATTGGAGTTTGTTTGGGAAGTGTAGGCTACAATGCAGGAGTGGAAGTTGAGGGTAGCGATTAAGTGTGGAGATGGTCTCCATTGTCATGCAGGAATCCCACAGTCAGGCTTATATCAATTGTTATGTAAAGTGGCCGTTCATATTGTACAGTCTGCTCAGAATGGAGGTTCTGGTTCGGGCTTTGTGTGGAAATGATATGGTGAAGAGGAAAGGAAGACATGTCTGTAAATATGTTGTTACTGTGTTGCTCTTGCCTTTTTTTTTTATTCCTCTTTGAGTACAATACGCTGACACACAAACACACACACACACACACACACACACACACACACACACACTTACACACACCAGTGCTTCCTCTCTTTTCCCGCCATTAGCTGTATATTTTTACAGAACAAAGGAGTCTAGTCCCTCCTCTTCAGCAGATAAATGTAGGGCAGGCTCACCATTTTATTTCTTAAATATGTTTGTCTAGAAATCAAAGCCTTGCGCCGTTTCCGTGATCATTACCCTGAAAATCACAACAGAGTACACGAAGCTCAAGTGTTCTCATTGATGATTAGCACGAGGCTTCTCCTGTAATCCTAATCAGGATATTGATGATGCACCCTCCTCACTTGAGAGGAAGCTGTGGAGGCTTTTGTTATAAATGGCATTATGTCCTCAGAGGCTGAGACGCAGATGTGACTGTTTATTCCAGTCACACAAGTGATGCTGTTTATACAACAGAAGGAACAGATTTAAAGAATTTCCCATACTGCTTCACTCTCTGTAATAGTAGCTGTAGTTGTTTTTTAAGTGGTAGCTTTCAGGATGTGTGCCTTTACTGCTTAAACTCAATTAAAGTTCCATCAGGACTTTTTTTTTTTCCTAGGTGCTGCTCTTTTGTTTTTCTGTGTTAAGCGACGGTAGCTACTGCTGCCTATGTTAACTACAGTCAGTAGCAGCAGCAAACTGTATCTGCAGTAGCTATAGGTACTAAAGTCCAGTACAATAGCAGGTATCATTTTTTTTCTCAGTAAAAGCAAACAAGTAAATACAGTAATGCAGTGTTTATGATATTGATGATACTGTACATGCTGTTATAAAAAGAGAGTCTGACAAATATCCAACCCCACATTACATGCATATGTTACCTTTGGCAAACTGAAAAATGACTGTATTCATAAATAGAATTTAGACTGTATAGTGAGCAATACATCACCAAGCCCTGTTAAGACACAACACTGAAGCCACAGTTATGCAGGACAGATAACTTTTTTTATACTGGCAGACGCTCTGCAAAGCATTTTGCAAGCTGTCTAATGCAACACAATGCATTAGGCTGTACAATAATACTGTTTCCCTTTCAGGTAAATGGTGCTACAGGAACGAGCGTATTCATCCACCCTATATGCCATAAAAGTCTAGATGGAGGAGGAAATGGCAACACAGCACCACAGTTTAAGTAGCTGCACTTGGCTTGTTATTGCCACTGGTCAAAAAAGCAAATGAAGGCACAACGCACAGAATAGACACGAATGACCACACAATGCACATTTTCTACTATTATTAGTCACATAAAACAATTTTTACAAAATATCACAGATCAGTTCTCCAGTTTGGTGGCTCAAAGTAGAAGCGCCCAGCAGTAAATAGTCAGTTTCTTATGACCTCACAGCGTCTGCCATCACTAAGATCAAATATATTTTCATTCATAGATCGACACAGTGACTGCCTGCAATGTACTGACTTCTGTTTTCATGCAAACCACTGTTGTTTAAAATCTTAGAAATTAAAAAAAAAAAAATGCATTACTTCCTGTCCACCAGAAGATGTTCCTTAGATACAACCCACCCACACATACCGTTTGGAACCGCATCTTATAATAGGATACAAGTTACATAGAAAAAGGGAGGGAGGACCAAAATGAACACTTACCGTTTATCAAAAATTCAACCAGTGTTGAAGAAGTTTACGCACCAGCGTCTCCCTCCTGAATACTATGCTGCTTGTGTGCTCCTCCCCACAGAGAAAGCGGCACCTTTTTTGTTCTAGTTGCTTTGTAATGGCTGTCTCATCACTTCCGTGTCATGCCTGCTGTGAAACAGGCCTTCAGACTGGATGCACATTGCTGGGACTGCTGCGTGAGAAAGCAGACATGCATCTCAGCACCAGTTAGTATCCCACAAGGCCACAGGGGTCCCTGAATTCATCTTACATAATCTACTCAATGTCTACAAGGCTCAGGGGTTGTCAGAAAGAGTCTGAGGAGACAAGCGCGGCGTGATGTGCGTTTTCTCCCCGGGAGTTTACCGGTGTATTTCAGACTGAATTGAGAACTAAATAGGAAATGAGATGACATTATTGTCTCATTTGCTTGTCTCTGCCAGTCCCTTAAGTGCTGAGGAAGTATCATTCCAACAGAGGAAATACATATTTGATGAAGGTTGCCTGACCAAAATGTAGGCTATTGCATAAATGGACCCTACTTGGCAGCACTGTGCAGGAGATCACTTTTTTCTGCAACCCCCCTCAGTGTTAAAATAGTGGTCATGCTCAGCATCTCCACCTCACCTTGCCTCTGTAGGCCAGTGGTTGATTAAAGGCCATGTGGACTCTTGCCAAGGACACTTCCTGTCGAGTCAGCAGTCTGGCCCTCCCCAGGAGATGGAAACAGCCCTGGGATGTAAAACACAAGCAGAAGTGTGACAAAGCTTTTTCGCTCAAGCCCTGGTGTGTGTGTGTGTGTGTGTGTGTGTGTGTGTGTGTGAGCCCTTATCAGACGTCTACACTGCATTGTACCACACTACACTTAACCTGCACTGTACACAAGTACAATATTTTGATGTTGATGAGCCTCTTCATATTTGGCTGTCCCCTGTGACAACTTTTCTATTGGGTATTCTTTTCTTGTTGAAAGGGAGCATGAAGCCTGGGTATTTATGTTGACAGCCCCTGCTGCCCCGAGTGAAGCCCCCCACTGAACCCCATTCACAGCCAGCTCATTATGGGATGTCATGTCTGGCATCCTTCCTTTTTTCCAAGCTGCGGAAGTGTGTGTCTGTTTTTTTTTTGTGTTTTTTTTCCCCCCTTTTTTACTGTAATAGGTTACCAAGGCAACATGTAGGCACACCGCTGAGGGTCTTTGGTGGCGTGCTCTCCTGTGATCCTGTGGACAATACAACCAGTGACAGGCATCACTGACATGCCTGCTGCAGAAATCATAATGATGGAGTTCAAGGTCTTGTTGCTCGGTTAGGGCTTTCTTGGTGTCGTTTATTGACAGCCAGTAGGTGACTTAGGCCCAGTGCTATAATTCCCCCAGCTGCCTCATTTGCTTTCCATCTTGCATGTCACACCTCAGGGCTGGAAAGCCAGGGTGCAAGCCAAAGTTAAGAAGTAGGTCACTATGTATTGAAAGAGTGAGTGAGTGATTGAGTGTGTGGCAGCATGGTGGTAGTATGTTCTATAAGCCCCTGCCCTCAAACGCTTTTCTGTTAAATACCAAGCCCTTGGAGGGATGCATTACTATAGATGAAGACCCTTGGTCATTCAATACTGAAGGCATGTCCTGTAGGAATAACCTGACTCAGCCAAACCCTGGCATGGCCCGCAGGCTCTCAGCTGCTAATATGCTCCTAAGTGCATGTCACGTATCCCCCCACTACTGAAGGTCAGAGGTGGAGTGGAATCGTTCATCTGGTGTCCACAGAGGTGGAAAAGGCTGCAGCACGAGGGGAAGTCTGGCCTGTGCTGGGTGAGGAGAGCCGCCCGGGCCCGGAGCATGCTGAGCCCTCATTTCCACACATGCAGGAAGTTATCATTAATACGCTGCTTAGCCAGAGTGAAGGGAGGAGAGTGGGAGTGCAGCGGGAATGTTTTTCATACTGTTGCCTTTTTCTGTTCAGGGATGTTGGGAGATCCCTGTGAAAGTGTGATTTCATTATTTGTATGCAGTTGAGAGTTGGACTCTCACGTCATGGAAGCTCAAAGCGCATATCTGGCAGACACTGCAAAAACATTTTTAGATTTTTCTGAATCAACAGTATTAAAAGACATAACATTTCAGACACTTTTGTGCTTGGTATAAAAATTACACCAAGACCCAACATTATAAATATCCATCATTCATGTTTATGAATTTTTTTGCATTGTCACTTGCCACATAGAGACATCTTACTAATCTTTTCTTTTTCTTTCTTTTCGGTGCATACTATGATGGGGATCACATTTACACATAAAGGTAAGCAACTACATGTTGTTTTCATGGACCTTTCAGTGTTAAAACATTACCTTTAGGAGCAGTTTTCCTCTTTCTTCCTTGTTGAGGCTTGAGTCTGGGCCAGCACACCAGCAAAACCAGTGCATCAGACTCACATGGCCCTAGTGTTGTGGTGTTCTTTTTTTTAATCTCCTCTTTAAATGAGAACAACACAGATATGCTGCGTTTGGCTCGAGCTGCTAAATACAATGTGAGAGAAACCATGCGCTACACACACTACAACAGAGTTGAACACAATTTAAGTTTAAGCAACATAGTCTCATCTCCAGAGATGTTACTTTGCTGTTGGGGCTCCATTTGAATCAATTATACAAGTCTGTGCTTTTTGTTTTTCTGTTTAATTTCCGTTTATTTACTTTGAAAGAGTTGCCTCATTATAATTTCAGTGCAGCTAAGAAGGAGCAGAAAAAAAAACTAGGCTTATTTATTTATCTCTGTTTCCTTGCAAAGCAGCCTCATCTATTTGTGTGTGTGTGTGTGTGTGTGTGTGTGTGTGTGTGTGTGTGTGTGTGTGTCTGCTCCGTCTCTGTCTGCTCTCCCCTCTTTCTCTCAGCAGAGGAAAACTTGCTGACAGAGGCTCTTTGTTAATGTGTGTGTGTGTGTGTGGGGGGGGGGGGGGGGGACTAGGTCATACAGGCAGATTAGCGCTCATTGAAATCCTATAGGAAAGGTCATTTACATAGTGCTGCTTAAATCCACTTGTGACCTCAATCGTGAACCCATTCACAATCCTGACACCCTCTACTCACGTCTGGCACTGTTTTGTAAACAAATGTGGAGCATGCGTTTCAGATGCTCCTGCTATGGGGGTCTGGTCCCTGCAATGCAGCGGTCGTTTTCCAGCTGACCTGAAGTAGCTCAGTTACAGAGTTTCACTTTACTGTGATGTTTGGTTTAAGGAGCTTTGGCTGATCCTAGCACATTTTTTGTATGAATGCTCAGTTTGTGTCGGGTTCTTCAGACTGCTGAGACTGACAACAGGAGTCTGACTAGAAATGTTATTTGCCTTAAATAAGGATAAGAATGTGGAAATGACCAATTCCAGTGTGATGAGCCTTTGAGAAAGCTCTGTTTTTTTATATGCTTTTAACAAATATCTATTCTTCTCCCTCACTCCTTATGGCAAATTGAACAAGGCAGTAAACAAAAGCACTTAAACATACTGAATTACTCTAATGCTGTTTGCTGGCAAATTGTATTGGAACAATACAATAAACCTGGACTGCTTACATCAACATGCATGTAAGAGTGCAGTGATAACCAGATTATATATTTTTGCACGAGTGCAAAACTAAGCTCCTTATCTGTAGCAAACATGAGAAAATAGTTTAAAATAGACAAAAAAAATGGCTGCATTTCCATTTTATTTGCTCTAGATTCCAGAGTATACTATTATAGACATTAGAAATAATCCACCTTATATATAGACTCATCCCAAAGTAGTCTTTTTGTTAACAAAACTTCCCAGAGCAATCACAGGAAATCAGTCGTTTTGAGAGTTGGCAGAAATGTAATAAGGCTTTACAGTGTCCCATCAGGAGCAAAAGAGGAAAGGAGAAACTGAAATCCACGATTCAAGTGCTGCAGCTTTACCATGGCAACAATTGTCATTGGAGTGGTTGCAGATGTGTCTTTCACATGACACTTTATTGCAATTCTTTGTGTGTTGCTAAATATTGGTCTTTGCGGTGCTTTCATTGTCTAGACTGTTTGCAT
Source organism: Seriola lalandi dorsalis (assembly GCF_002814215.2). NCBI lineage: Eukaryota > Metazoa > Chordata > Actinopteri > Carangiformes > Carangidae > Seriola > Seriola lalandi. Next base: position 188,488 of record NW_019524879.1, on the reverse strand, counting down.
GTTGTGCTGAAGCACAAGTGTTAATTGTACATTATTTTGTGTTTCCTCTTTAATGGATAAGTGGGACCAGGCTCCTTGATAGGCAGACACTGTCGGCACTTGTCAAGGCAAATAAAGCTCAAGATCAACTCGCTTCCTCATGGTTGGGAGGCACCACAAAATAGAAAGAAAGAGAAAAAATCAGGAGCAGGTTCACTTCTGTTTCCCAAATTCCATGTGCCTAATCCGTGATCAGCCTCAGAGTGAACCATGCTAAAATGAACAGCACCCAGACTTACAGAAATCACAAATACAGTGATGTGATGAAATCTCTGGATTGTCAGATTCATGTTATCAGCGTGGCTTAACTCCTAGCAGCAGTTTGTTTAGCACAGGTTCAGCATTATCTCCCTCTGGCTTTCCCACCTTGTGATACATAATGACAACCATAATCTGATTGGACTTGGAGGAATCTCTCCCTCACAGCTGCAGGTCACTGTAAATAAGGCGGCACTGCATGGCACCTCCCTGTCACACTGTGACAGATTTTCTCTGTTTCATATCAGTCACAGTAAAATTTTCGACAGGAGGAATGTCTCTCTAGTGTCTGGTCTAATTTTGTTTGCTTGCACCGTGATGAATTGGATATTGTATCAGTGCATGTGGAGGTAACATTCCCTGTTTGCAAACAGCAGGGTGCGATGTCTCTTGAGGAATTACAGCTACAATTCTTGTTGTGGAGCATTGCACATCTCAGTATTGATTTTCTATAGCATCTTGCATCAGGTACATTAATGCAAATGCATGCATGGAGCTCGTGTACCCAGTGTCCATGCTGGAGGGAGGAGGTGACAACAGAGGTGTCAGACGCTCCCAGAGATCGAGAGGCCGGAGCAGCTTGCACGCTTGTCTGACTTCACCTGTCTGTGTCTGTATCACTGACATACAAGAGAGAAGAGAGGTGTCTTCAGTATGAGCTACCTTTTTCAAGTAACAGTCGGCAAATGAAAGTTTTCATATGTAACATCTTGTGAGCACAATGATCTGACTCAGATTTGACATAAATGTTGTTGAAGATAAAACATGTACTTTCAACAAGTTGTATTTCTGACAAAGCATAAAAAACATCAATGATTTGATACAGTAATGGCTACAGCAGGTTTTCATGATCTTGTGATCATGTTCCTCCAACATTGTTGAGTTGCAGAAGACTGCAAGAAATTCCATTACTCATACTGCTATTTTTCATCACTCATTTAGTAGGTAATTGGAACCAGATCTCTCTTCTCAAAATTTATATGAATGGTCAAAGATATGAATGAATGAATTTGGATTTCTTTTCAGCCATTTAGGTTTATTAAACATTTGAAAAACTAGAGCTGAACATAGAGATGCCGTTAAGAACATAGAGATGAACATGAAGTGGTACAGTTGTAGTTGCATTTCCCCGCTGCACGCCTGTCTCTATTCATCAAGGTTGCTGAGAGCAGCATTAACCAAGGCTCTGTTTTGCATGAATGCCCCTTTAATGGCCTGCCTTTTTAATAATGCTGTAATAATTCTTCATGTTGAACAATGCATTGTGTCAGTCTAAGTACTTTTCTAACTTTGTACAGACAAAGAACTTCACAAACCATTTCAGGCAACATGCAACAGCTGCTGGTGAATATCAAGCAAATGTAAGAATATAAGCTTCAATTTGCCAGAAATGCTCAAAGAATGTAACAGCTTCAGTGAGGAGGTTCTGTTCTTTTCTCTCAGCTTCACACCAAGGGCTTTATTTTTGGACATTTTAATGTGTATGCTGTTGGAGTTCCATTTCATTATTAAAGCGGCTCCTGCTTGTCCTGGATAGGAATACCAAAGGGGGTTTTAATCATTAGTAATTGAAAACCCTGCTGAGAGTAAATGAGTCACAATGTGACAACAGAGCTGTGCAAATGCCCTGTAATATTTCAAGTCTGTGCTTCACGTCTGCTCCCCTTTTCACTTCCTGATTGTAAAGCCCAGACATTCCTAATCCTAAATTCAGATGACAGCGTCACACATTTATATCACCACTGAGTAAGACGATGCAGATCACGCTGCACCTCCTGTATGTCAAAGTAACAGCAGCTATTTAAACTTTTGCGGGTTGGCGGAATAATAATAAATGTACATTAAATTCTATTTAAATTCATTTTATTGCCCTAGGTGAAGGTGAATCACTTAATTTGCATAGTATGCAAGAATAATGGGCACTTAAGCTTCTTTCTTTCTTGTAAAGCATATCATTTTCATTCTCCTATTACTTTTCCTAAAGCTTTGATTGTTACATTTTTGATTAAAGCAAAATATTCGCAGGCCTATTATTCTTGAATTGTTAGTGACAGACATAGAAGACATAGATCACAGCTGCTGTTTTCTTTTTCTTGAACAATATCCTCACACTGATGTATGATACATGATTAGAGCTACTGATACCCACTGCACTGATCATTAACTTGTATGAGAACGCTTTTAGCCTCAGTCTCCTCTGTGAAAAGTTGTTCTTGCCATGTCCCATGTCGGGGGCTTTTAGAAGACCTAAAAGGCAAGACACTCCTGGTCCTGAACTTGTAAAGCCAAAAATGTCTGAGTTCATCACTGTGGAAGTGGTAAATAAATGTTGGCAAGTTCCATTGTTGGCTTTAGAGTTGATGTTAATAAGTTAAACTTCAACATGTAGCATGAAAAAATAGCAAACCCAGGTTCATGGTAAATATTCCATGTATTCATTATTTATGTGTATTGCCCTGTAATGAGCAACATCAGGACTGCTAATCATTCAGTTAGTGAATCGTTTAATTTATTTATCATGCAAAAATAGCAAACATCCACCGTTTACAGCTTTTAGATTGATGAACTACTTTTCTATTTAATTTCAGTAAATTGAATATCTTTGGTTTGAATTCGAATACCCTAGGCTCCTGAATATTTATAAAGGGCATTTGTCACTATTTTCTATATCTAGCTGTCTGTATATAGACAAAACAATTAATCAAATTAATTAAATGAAGTGTAACTAGACGATTAATCGATAATGTCAACAAACATTTGCTGCAGCCCTCTTCCTGTTATTTACAGTTGACAGTAACATTTTTCATTCACACAGGTCAGCGTTGTATTGGGGGGTCACAAGCCTTTGGTGTGAAAAGGTTAATAAACCCCACCCCCCACCCCCCCCC
>NW_019524879.1:149085-185283 GCF_002814215.2 Seriola lalandi dorsalis | reverse complement strand
CGGTCACGCAAAGGCTACGACATGTTACAATGTTCTCAACAGCCGATAATTGAGCATCGACTGTGATCAATCAGCTGAGGACAGACTTGTTTTTTTAGGTCATCTATTCCAGCCTTGGGAAGCCTCTGTTACTCTTTCTAGATGAACTCAACACCAGCATCAATCTCCAGCCTTGGTAATGGATGGTTTGTGATGTGCGTCCCAGCTGATTGGACCAGTGGAGTCTTTACTTTGAAGGCCTGTGTGATTAACTCACTGAATAGTAGAAAGCTGGGATTTCCAGACCATCATAGGTTAAGTAACCATCTGCCAGCATTGCCATGTCTTATTACCACAGAGGAAAGAGAGTTCAGTTAATAGAGATGAGCCCAGTCAAGGAAATTAGCCCATAGCTTTCTTGGGGTTGGTCATTTAGTTGCTGTGTGTTTGCACAGATGTGGTCATTAACTTGGCAGGGTTGAGTCGCTGGGGCAGCAGAGGTGGTGCTGCTCCAATCTGAGGCTTGTTAGTCAGATACAGTAAATAACACTCATTGTGAGGCGAGCAGCGACGGGAGGCGGATTCCAGAAAACATGATGATTCAGTTATACTGGGTATGCTGAGAAGGAGAAGGATTCAGACCAGAGCTGCCGATGCGCAGCGCTGCCAGATGAGTTGGCAGAGGTTGAATAACCACAACTGTTGTTCTCACCAAACCTGGCCGAGTCACACAGAGGTTTTAATAGAATAGTTATGGTAAATATAGTGTAATTACGGACGACGAGAGTTTCAGTGTAGATCAAGGGTTTTGTGTGGAGAGCTGGAACCTAAAATCCTTCAGTGCTCAGGGAGAATGAAAGCAACATTTTTATTATTTTAACTAAGACCCAGTGTTTTTAGTTTTGTCGTGGTTTTGAAAGCAAATTTATTCAATAATCTGGTGAAATTAAATCTCTTACAAAGGCACTGTAGCTAAAGTATAAGAATATTTTGTGACTTCCAACCACCACAGAAGAATTTGCATAAGTCATGAAATCGATTCTCCCTGTCCTTGCTGAGCTGTGAGTCACTGTTTAATCTTTGGTCATGGTGTTGAGTTCAAAGAGGCTTGTAAATTTCATGTGGAAAATTTTGACAATGATGTTTTTTACTTATCTCAAACTCTGCTTTCTTGTATAAAGGGCAAAAGAAGAGTGTCCTGCTGATCAGAAGCATTTCTGCTTGTCTAGACACATTCCTTGGCCCTTCCACACTGATTATTAGAAGCCTGTGTGGTAAATACGACACGCAGAGCATCTGGAGGAAGAGCTCTCTAATTTTGAATAATTTGTGTTTGATTCAGAAGGTCCGTAAGAATGTACGTTATGCATGTTCCTGAATTGCTTTTTTTATATTGATGCTGCATTTAAATTTTGTGGGTGTATTGGAGTAGCAGAAATTGTTGTTTGTTCTAATTAAAGCAGTACACACACATTTGATGCAGTCTTATGGAAAAAAAAATTAAAATAAAAAGGTTATGTGACCAATTTCTGTAATTTTATTTAGTCAAGTTTAATCACCAGGAAAAAAAAAAATTAACATTCAATGTAAAAAGCTGTAAAACCAAACCTTTTAAGATTTAAGGCCAGCTGGTGGATTTAAGTGGAATCATGAGCCAGTTTGTATGATAATGTTTCAGATTTAGTCGGGAGGCAAAAAAAAAAAAAAAAAAAAAATGAAGCACCCATTATTCTGGTCATTACATTCCACCCATTTAGTGCAGTGGGTGTTATCTGAGTGGCACGTGGTTTCTGTTGAAATCAGAGAATAATCTTTCAGCCAGCCAGACACAAAATCTGAACTTCATCCTTCCCTTGTCCTATGAGATGTTTGAAGGGGATTACAGTGCGGTCCATCGCTAATTTAGGCACTAACACTGCAGAAAGCGTGAGAAATGGATTGGGAGGCTGCAACAGAGGGAGAATGTGCTCAGCTGCTGTCTTCTGTATTGCACCGAGCCATAATTAGTCTATTACAGCCGGGCAGTAGCGGTGGGTTATATGATCTAGTGCTATTAGAGCACTTAAAGTCAGCATGTCTCCAAATCATTTAGCCCTGCTGAGCAGTTATGCTGGATGGGCTGCATGGACTCTTTATCAAATTCTCTCAGCAGAGCAGATGTGCCAAAAACCACACAAACCACGGTGGTAGAAAAACATTGTGCACGGTTTTCTTGTCATGCTGTACATGCTTCATTTTCCAGTCATGAAAGAGAAATTTCTGCTGCTGTTCTGATTTTAATGACATAGAGCTGCTCTTGCAGATACCTCTGTAACATCCTCGCTTAGTGTCATAAAACTGTTCGCCATTGCAGGTACAGCACGGTAAACTGGGAAATGATTTACAGCACGGGCCTCTACATCCTTCTGTCTAGTGTAGGGTAAAGCTGATGGGGCTCATTTGCGACCTAGGTTACAATTACAGAGTTGCCGTGTTGCTCAGCGGTTACAGAAAAGTGGCAATTGTGAACACTGAATTCTCATTGAAAATCATTTCAGGTGACTTAGTAGGGTAGGAAAACATATGACAGGCAATCACTTATCAGTTTGCTTGATGGTGTATTTCAATCATTGGAATCTCTGGTGATTCAATCAGCAGTTAGAGGGCTTATAGCTGTCAGTCATACTTTGTATGCTAACCTAGGAGCTTTGATCATAATTACTCACTAGCGTCTCTGTTAGCCTTCACTGCAGGAGGGGCCGACTGCTCCTGCTGTATTTCAAAACAGACAGCTCTCTTCCAGATTATGTTTGTTACATCTAATCAGGGGCAAAATAAGGGCTGCTTCGCTGCAGAGGCATGCAGGAAGGAGGGAGAGGCAGGATACAGGCGAACATGCGAGGAATCACTAAGCAGTCTGGGTAATTATTTCTTAATCAATATTGTGACAAGCAAAGCTCTGGAGTGCCAAATCCCAGCCCATCAGATCTGAGCTGACTTATCGCTGTGGAATCTCCAAAGCTGGAATGCTGCTGCTGTGATTGATTCCCACATGATACCTTTCACATGGTGGCCATCTGCAATGCTAACATGGTGATCCCGATCGATCGCGTTCTTCTGCCGAATATGTGGGGCTTTGTGTCGACCATTCTGTGTGTGTGTGTGTACGCGTGTGTGTGTGTGTGTGTGTGTGTGTGTGTGTGTGTGTGTGTGTGTGTGTGTGTGTGTGTGTGTGTGTGTGTGTGTGCACTGCTGAATGTAATGAAAGCTTTAATTTGAATCCTGTTCCCTTTTTAATGAAATATCAGTTTGTGTTGAAATAATGATGTTAATGTTAAAATTACTGGTAAATTGATACTATTAGGGAAGCTGTAATAGGTGCACATAGATCATGCATAACTGCACGCAACACACTCACTCACATAAATTGCACAAACAGAAGCAAGACTTGACAGATGAGGCCATAGGTATCCATTAATGAGCCACTTAACGCCTGTCTTTGAACCCACCTCCGCTGCCTCTGCACACAAGCTGCACTACATCCACCCAGTCGAATTGTTACACGTGTTGGTTTTTCAGTCATTTCAGTCTTGTTCTGCAATTTCCCTCTCCAGGGATGAGCTTTGGCTGTCACCCGGTAGCTTTGTATTTTCAGTTTCCCATGCTGTTCAATATACACTATGCTGAAATACAGCATATGTAACTGGTTTGTTCTCCGGTGGGAAAACGTAATGTTTACATTTTCCACCTAAATTAGAGAAAGGTTACAAAATGTACAAAAAGTGTATGTTGTTGACTGACACATAGACTGACACCAGACTCCTATATCTAAAGCAATGCAAAAGCACATTTTTAACAATTTAAACATTAGTTGATATTCATCATATACATCCAATCTCTCTCAGATTGCCTGTAAACTGAAGAGGTCAGATTTAATAACCCAGACTGGAAGAGAGAGGTTTTATTTTTTACTTTTCATGCACTATTTTACCAAAGGGGGTAATTTCACAGGCTGGTTGCACACACAGAATCAATCTCTTCCATGCAGACAAGTTTGGCTCTTCTTTTTATTTAAGTTTAGTAACCAGCCCTATCTGACAGTTGGAACATCCTGTATATATATTTCTACTTTCCTAATTGGTCTGCTTTCCCACATCACTTTTTCTTCCCGTCATTTCTTTTCCCTCTACTACAGTTTTGCAATCTCTCTCTCTTTTTTTCCTTTTTTCTCTGCTCTCTCTTCTAGTCTTCTAGTGTGAGACAAATTTCCTCACACCCATCAGTTCAGCCTCACACATCCTGACAAACTCCACCCTACACCCCCTCTACACGCACACATGCATAGTACTGGCCTTCAGACAATGGGCCTGCACCTGACAACAGGGGAGCCCTTAGGCAACGGTGATGAAATAGCCCGAAAACAAGCCTGACTCTGAAACTGTCATGTCTTATGACCAGGGGTGTTATTCAAGGATGAAATTCGCTGTCACTATTTCACAGGGATATCCTCGTGATTCAAAAAGTGAGTCTGCAGCTAGGAGCTGTTGGGCCATGCAAGGAAAATCTGAAATGTGAAATGTTTCGGTAATAACTTGAAACCCCTTCTACAAATGAACGAAAGCATACATTCTCATTTACAACATTAGCGAGACATGTCATGATGCCACTGAACAAATGTGCTGGAGAGGACAACCGTATAAAAAGCCCTTTGCGTCTTCCTGCTTTCTCCAGATGCAGCTTTGATTGCAGCAGCATAAGAACAGCTGCTACCAATCCGCCTGCGAAGAATATAATGCCTGCCTGTTAAGATCTGAGTGTGCCTTTATCAAATAAAACAAGGCCAACAGAAGGAAAATAACAGTACGTGACCATGCTTCCTCTAAATCACTCTTGTAATAAGGTCTCAGATTCATCTTGATAGGAGTGTATTTGTGTTTAATTGAGTGTATGCGGGTAAACTGCATTTCGTGACTGTGGTCGGGAACACCTTGGTGAATTCAAGCTAAGACCAACAACACAATGGGTTGAGTCTCTTCCAAGACGAAAGCATCTTAAATGGCAGGGCCGTTAATAATATGCGATTGTGTTCTCAGCCTCAAAATAGCCCTGAGATTCAGTGACGATCATAGAGGTCTGGTCTGGAGACCAAGCCTCCTGGTGGAGCTGGCATGGCTGGCCAAACTACTCTAGCTTTGTTTACAATAAAGTCCATGTGCCAAAGGTCTGGGGCTGGAGTTAATGTGGCTATTTGTTAATGAAGCCAATTCCACACGAGCGGCTGTGGCCAGATTTTATACCACCAGATGGACAAGGAGAGGAGACAGAGGAAGTAGGGGTGTGGATAAAGGAAAGACTGAAGTGGGACTAAGTTGCAATCAAATTTCAAATTAACGAATCAAGCTGCAGCTCAGTTCTCATGGCTGCATCCCCATGTGTCCTCCCCCCATGCTCTCCTATGCTTTAGGGATAACTGATGTCCCAGTTCCTGCTGTTTGCATTGATTGTGTATTGTACTTGTGCGTCTGGTTAGTTAACATGCAGAGCACATTGAACCAGGTGGTTCTGGGGCATAGAGCTGTAATTTCTCTCAGTTGGAGTCAGGTTTAGGAAAATAGCAAGTGCCTTGAACAGAGAAGGATGTTTTTAAGTAACAAAACAAAGCTGCTTTTCATTATACAATTGCATCCCACTTCAACAATCAGTGTCTTTATTCCTCTTTGTACGTAAATTGGAGTTGAGGCTGCCTTGAACACAAATCATGATGCACCTTCAGTTTCACTTTATATCAGTGAGGCAGGCATTTAGAAACTACTAAACTTTAGGATAACTATAAGGCTCATACAGTTCTTTGTAACATTTGAAAGTTTCATAACATTGGCAGCAATAAAGCACGTTAAATTGAGTTTTCCTCTGTTGAAAAATTCAGTCATTAAATCGAAAATGAGGCTAAAAGGTTTTTTTTTTTTTGCTGTTTTGAGATACATTTAATCCAGCCGCAGCAGTAATCCCCTACTGTCGTTTCCGATGCGTTATCAATGCCCCAGCACATATTGTTGGCATCTTGGTAGCCGATAGCGTATCTTGAACGGGGTTATCAGCCCCCCATGGGCTCTTCTTCCAATCCCACAAGATGTCCTTCTCCACAGAAATCCTACACGTGATTGGTTCAGTGGGCAGTTGGCATACTTTCTTTGACTTCCCTCTAGCGTTACATTGTTCCCTTCGGCTGTGTTGGAGGTGATGTAGAGTTCATTTTAGGATTACGTTTTAGCTGCAGGGGCTGTAGCACAGCTCGGGTGTTCACAGAGAGAATTATGAATCTTTTGAAATCCAGACAGAAGAGTTGCTGCTGAGGAAACGTATAACCAAAGTACCCTGCAAATCATCTGCTCCTGTTGTCAGCATGTTGATTTTTAAGCAACGGTGTCTGTGTGTTTGTGTTTGTGTTTGTGTTTGTGTTCATGCGTAATTGTGAACGTGTTGGTATTGTGTCTGTATTGGTTTCTGTGTGGGTGTACATTCTGACATATGCCTGCAGGTTTGCACCAGACAGAGGGAGAAATGAAAGCTTTTCACAATGACACCCAATACACAACACGTCCAACTGTGAATTCAGCATCAATACAGAAGCATGTATTCAGCCTTAGCAGGGAGGTGTGTTCTTTATTTCTCACCTCAATCCCCTCACTGTAGTCAATACAAAATGACAAACTCTTTCCAAGTCATGTTGTCACATCTTGCTTTGGCGTTTTAACAGGATTAGCATCCGCCAGCTAGCTCAGATTGCTGGCAAACACTACAGCACATGTAGCCATGTTTCTTTTCTAATTTCCAGCACCAGTCAAATCTAGCCGAAGCCAAGTTCTCAATTATTAGTGGTGTGTCGCAGACTGTCCGTGCCCTCTTGCTTTGTGCGAGCACAAAAAGGACAACAGTGCTTGTCAGTGCACAGACACTATTCAACCCCACTGGCCATTTTCCACTCGCTATTATTGCTGATGTCTTTGCAGATTCTGTTTTTGAAATGTAAGCAGTTTTTGAAAACCTTTAATCTGCCCATATTCACAGTTTGCAAACGATAACAATAAGTGAAGTTAGGACACATAATGCCGAAATGATGACGCATGGTCTTTTAGATTGAAGCCACTAATAGTTTTACGTGACTGTATGCATCTGTGTCCTATTGTCACTGTTCGCTGATGAGGGGCCCGTGATGCTCTTTGACCTTCCATCCTGACCTTGCGCTGTCTGGTCACCACCTGGCTCCAGGGGGAATGTGACATGAAAGACGACACACACAGCCTGCCTCACACATACCTGATCAAGATTAATGACACCTTGGATATTCATCATTATTCTCCCTAACAGCAGTCAGATATGGCCCTGGGCCAGAGCTCTGGCACCAAAATCCACCGAGGTAAAATATGCGATGTTCACTCCTTAGCAGCGACCTGGCAAGAGTCCCATAGTACTTTAGAGCTTGTTCAACCTTTATTATAAATGGCTCACAGTGCAGCATTACAATTCAAATGGGTATTCTTCAGCGTAGCTTTCTAGAAAGTGTTGTGGTTGCAAATGTAAACAACTGACCCCCAGTCCACACATTTATATGCTCCATCACCTCTGCTTGACAGTCAAGTGGCCTGTATGTGTTTGCTGTCAGTGGGTCCTATGAGCAAGCAGTGGGCCCCTCAAACTCTTGTTATCCGTCCTAATTGTCTAGAGATGAGGGTCAGTGAAGCTCATACAAAGGGCTGCTGCATGGTGAGGTGGTGGTGAGATGGGGTGTGGGGTATTGTTGCAGGCAGATAGATAGAGAGGTAATCATATGGGGGATAAGGGAGGGGGGTGCGTGTGGACTGGGGGGGGGGGTTTATCTGCCTGCCTGCTGCCTCTCCTCATAGGAACATCTGCCTCTGAGACTGCAACAGATGCAGAGGCACAGAGGGAAAGATGGAGGGCGAGGATGGCGGTGGGAGTTGATGCGTCCTGCCAGGTTGTTGCGGGGAGATTCACCAGCAGTCGGCTAACCACTGTGGTTTTTAAATTTTAGTTGACTCCTTTGCTTCGTTGGTGTTATCCATCATCAGAAAAGCAGAGAAAAAAAACAAACAATGGAAAGCATTGTTTTGTATCTTATTCATATTGTATCTTCACACCCTTATTAAATAGCATAATAGACTGCATGAGTGTATGAATATAAACAGTCCCTCCCTGAGAATAAAAGCATGTATAAAAAGGCAAAGCGCAGAGCAGGTAAGAATGCAGAAAATCGCACCTTGTAATTAGAGAGCATTGGGTGTGCAGTGTTGGCTCCTTTTCATGGATTGCCAACAAGATTTCTGTAAATTGTCTATAATAGGCTGTGAATTGTTATTTGTCAACAGGGCCTATCATCACACGCCATATTCCAATTGTTTTATGACACGTTACCTCAGATTGGTTTCTGAATGTCTCCACACATCTGCTGTACAGCCTGCCTTGCATAGTCAGCATCCCCACGTTCCTAATATTTACATTTACAATACACAGGAATGCGCGCTCATTCATTCAATCACTCGGACTGGCGTCTATCTGCGATGCAGATAACCACCTCAACTGACACATCTGCTGTTAAATCTCACTGAGCCAATTTCCCTCTACCAATGAGATTCACCTGATTATTGCTCTGTGTATTGGTTTACTGCTGGACAGCTGCTACTGCTGCTGCTGGGAAATAGGTTGTGGTTAGGTAAAGATTGGCTCCAGTTCCTGCTAGATTTGTTTTAATCACACAAGTTTGATTAAACAGCCATAAACAGGCTATATAATGAATGCAGAGAGTGCATAAATTTAGTGAAATGAAAGAGGGAGGAAATTCAACACAAGACCAACAATGAGATTTGTTACCAATGTGGAAGATACCTTATGCATTATTTCTCTGCTGAACCTGATCCTCTCTCTCTCTCTCTCTCTCTCTCTCTCTCTCTCTCTCTCTCTCTCTCTCTCTCTCTCTCTCTCTCCTGTCTCTGTAGTCCTGTATTATATGTACTAAGGGGACACACTGGATCTCAGCAGGAGGGCTCACAGGTTCAAACAGAAAATGCTTGACTTTGGTGTCAGAGGTTTCTCAGATGCCTGTTGTAAGAGAGTCTCTGAAAGTTTCAGGAAGCGAATCCCTGAAGGTATCAGAGCCAGACTTGTTCGACAAGGTGCCGCACACACAACTGTGACATCCATTCGGCAGAGATCAGGTTGCAGCACAGAGCACTGGCCTACAGATGTAACTCACGCAATCTTGTCTTGTCTACCTCTTGTGTTTGAAAAAACTGCTCTTCTGTTCTGACCAATAACCCTGAACTCAAAAACATATGGAGTAAGATGAGTCAGCTGCTGTTTCACAAGAATTCAACCTTTGATTAAATGCTAAAAAAAGAAAAGAAAAAAAAAAGCTCCATCGATGACTTTGCTTTTTTATTCTTCTTTTTACTCCTCTGTGTTTTATCATTACTCCCATCTGGTTCACACAAAAAGTCTCATAAGGATGTGAGGTCTTATCAGTGGCGGAAGCCTGGCGTGGACAGTGATCTGCCAGCAGACAAATGAACCTGCAGCAGCGCTTATCAGCCTGAACGGGTGGCACCGACCTGGACTGCTCTTTAGCTCTTATCTGTAACGCAGGATGTAGAGCAACACAGACACTGGCTCAACAGCGGCTAAGCAGGATATCAGGAGCACTGCTTACTAACAAGATTATTGTGGAACAGATATCAGAGAGATTATTAAACGTGCCACACGCCGCACTGGTTGATAGTGTGTATGTTGTGTGTGTGTGTTTTAAGGTGGGTGCAGGTGGGTATGAAAGATGATTCCAGTGATTTTCATTTGAAGACCTGCAGGTTTTTTGGCTTCATGTCAGTTTATTGTCAGTGTCAGAAATTATAAGGTGTTTGTGTTATAGAGTTCATCGTACAATAAGCTGCTCTGCTTACAACATGAAGCAGTGAATATGTCAACACTATAAATTGCATTCTAAAAAGGAACCAGCACCTGTCTGACATACTCTCAACGGAAATGTAATAATAATATGAGCTTTACAAAGTCAGAATTTGCTGCAGGGTGTTTGAAATTGGAATGGATTGCACAGGTGTTCATGATATTTCTGCCCAAAACACTGTCGAGGTTTACCTTCCTCCAGGTGGCAAAGTGCTGCTCTCTAATACGCACTCGGCTGGCAGGCGACAACACCAATGGTTAAATCCAAAAAGTGATTAAAACACACATTTGGCAAAGTACCTGCACTGCAATACTTTTTTTACTATTTTGGAATCTTAGAAAAGTTATTTTTACTGCGGTAAAGTAAACGGCACATAGACTGTCCCACTGCTCTGATTCCTGTTTTTCTTTTTCCTGTTCTTTTTTTCTCCTCTTTTTTGTTGTGAACACATAATAGAGAGCTGCTCCCTGTGACCTCTGGGTATATGAAATTGCACAATAAAATAGCACCACAACAAAATAAATAAAATTTTCAACAGCATCAGCCAGATTGGGGGGGGGGGGACATGAAAGTCTGTTTACTGGTTTTGAGGACAACTACTGCATATGTGAGAGAAGCTATGGCTCCGGGGAGAGCTGCACAAACTATGATAAATGTCCTCTAAGACTACAAGTCTGAAAATGTTAAACGTGTGTGTGTGTGTGGAGTTAGAAAGACGTGAGCCTACCAGACCTCTGTAGCCTGCTCCTCAAACAGGCTTGAGGCTTTTGTTGAGACTTTTTGATTGTGATACTTAAAAACTCTTCACTGTCCAACTATGTTGTAGAAGTGCAACAAAAGTACTGAAGTAGTTAAAGGTAACAAAACGATTTTCTTGAATAACGGTAGCTGGCAAAGGCGTGGCTCATAACATTCACCCTGCTCTGCAGTATTATGATTTATTCCTTCACCGCATCATATTTCTATGGATTCCTGTACTTAACTTTTTGAATTATCACATCCTCTGAGTATTGAGTTCATTTTTCAAGTGCTCACAGTCACAACAGCTAAACGAGATGTCCCTGTCAACCCCCAGGAGCTTTGCAGAATGTTGACCGCCAAATGTGTTTGTTATGACAAGCATGATTAACACGTGTCAGTGAGTGAAGGCCATGCCAAGGATTTCAACTAATTCAGGAGAAAGTCAAGATGCCAGGGGGAAGAAAAAGCCCTTGCACATGTCTCACTGAAGTAGGTTACATGTTTGAACACTGTTTTTGCCTCCTCTTGCCTTTTGCATTTAAAAAAAAATCCTACACCGTTGTCTCTGTGGCGCTATTCTCACTAAAAGCACAGTGATCTATTTATCTGTATATGTATTGATGAGTGACTCGCAACAGAGAGCCTGGGGGGGGTCAACATATCCTGTCATTTGACCTTTCTGGCATTGGTGTGAACTTTAATCCATTCTGCACATGACTCATTACAGAACCTGCTACAAATCATGACCTTTTGCAAGATAAATGCTGTGGTGCCAAATGTCAGTGCCAACCTACGGCAATGTTGTGTATAGGCTGTGAGATTTCTGTGAACACAAAGGGCAAAGGTCTTACTCACCCTATTTAATCGGGCAAATTCTGATTCGCCACTGTATTACACCTTAGGGGATACACTGTATAGGCTCCATGCACACAGTCAATTCTGCATAGTAACAGTGACTGAGAATGAATCAGAGGTCATGTCACATGCCACAGCTCTGGTTTGCAAGAGTTGCTGTGGAGCTTTAATATTCCGACCCTGTGTAGTGAAGACGTCTTCCACCATGACTTTGCAAATCACCTCGAATAGTGAGTTATAACCCCTTTTGGGAAATGCAAGCATAATTCTTTCAAGGCTCAAGGCCGCCCCTCCTCATGACTGAGGAAGTTTAATAAGTGAGATCAGTAACAAGTCAGACGTCTTTGTCTCAGAGAGAGTAGATTGTCCTGATATTTTATAGCAGTCAACCTGGAGTTTGTCATTAGCTGGTTATTAATGTGTTTGCTGCCCAGAAGTTCTGTTATTTTATTGCCTTTCAGTCTTTTTATAGGAATCTCCATAGGCTAATTGCTGTCTTGCCTTAACCCGGGGCTCCACGTTAAGAGCTGAGCTGCTGAATCAGATGCCTGCAAAAACAAAACATGCTTTTCCTTTCAGTCAAACCTGGCCAACCAGCTCCAGAGATTAGCCAATAATAACATGACCTATCACTCTGCCACTGAGAATGTTTTCAAGTTCAGATCCTTTTTATTCTTCTAAACAGGGTTTGTATTACAAATCCGAGTGTGTTCTCAAAGTCTAACGTAATGATCATGGATTTAAATGATCAAATCCATCCATCCATCGCCCATTGCACAGTTTCTGATACAGGATTAAATTTAGTACAGCCTTTCGGGCGCAAACGTCTCTGTAAGCCCTTCCGAGTCCCACAAAAACAATATTGCTGATCCTCCAGACCTCACACACCCACACAATGCACCACTGAGCCACAGAGGAAGAGTGTTGGATATAACCACAGCACTTTTTGCTGTGGGATAGATTAGTGTACGCACAATTAAAATGGGTCATTCCACCAGGCACTGCCAGTAAGGTATTTTTATTGTTGGGAGTATCCCATTGGATTAGCCCCCTGTTACACCCTCCCTGCTACATTCTTTTCCTACAGAATGAAAGGCCAGACTGGGTAGGGAATAAAACTCTCACTTTGATGGTGCAGCATTTTAATGGCCTATTAACTTGGCTAATCATGGAAAAATAAAGGAACTTTTGACAGGAATGTGTGGTAGCAGGAGGGTGTTGAGTAAGGGGTGGTGGGTGGGATTCAGCATCATGGATGCACACAGTTCTGCATGTACTCTACACCGCACTGTGAGCACATGTCCACCTGCACTTACGCACGTCTGCCATCATGTGTGTGTTAATCAGCATACGGGGGGGGGGGGTAATCGCAGCTAATATCTATAAAACTCCTATTCATGTCTCCTTCCTGCTCAGAGTGGCCTCATGTGATAAACCCGTGGCTTATTGTCGCCTCGAAAACATAAAGCTCTCATCGTCCTGACAAGGGCTTTTAAAAAGAAACTGAGGGGAGCAGAGGCCTGAATCAAGGCGCTGCACAAATCATCTGTCGCTGGAGGGCTGCGGCTGTCAGTTGCACTTTGTCAGAGGGTTGAAGCGTGAGGGAATGAGAAAGTGAAAGATGGGGAGGCGAGTGGAGGTCTGCGGCTGGCTGTTCCTTAATTCTGCCATTTGAATGCAAAGCTGCCACTGATGTGATCGCCAGTGTGCAGCTACAACACCAAAGTGAGAATCACTGCCCTCTCGGCTTGAAGAGGAGTGGTGAATGGAACACAGCGGTGGTTGAGTTTGCGAGGCGTCGTGCGCGCACACACACACACACACACACACACATACACACTTACCTCCCGACTCAGTTACTGATGTGTACTGGGCTGGTTTGGGTTGTTTTAGTGGCTGTGTTAGGCCAGTCCTGAATCCTTAATGATGGAATTGAAATGTTACAAATGAGTTCATGCTACCTCACTCTTTCTTCTTCAATACAGCATAATCTCCAGCACCATCTCCACACTGCACTCTACTGGTTTGCCACACCCAGTCACACCTGGACTACAGAGCTTAAGAGATGATCATTTTTTATGAATACAAATAGCATTTATAGGTTCCCTGTGTCAAAAACTCTAAAACACCTCTAAAACATATATGTGGAAACATTGTGTTAAACCCCACCATTACTAAGAAATGACTGAATCCCTTTAAAGGCATCCAGGGTAGTAGAAATAGTTAAAGCATCCAAAACCTTAAAATGTGCAACTAAAAAAAACTGTTGACAATTTTGTTTTTGCTGTCCTCCAGTGGTTTAACTTGCTGCAGTGAAGTGCAAGCTAACTCCAGGGTGTGTTAGTACAATGTGACATCACGGTCTGATGCGGTTACAGGTGCAAAAAGATTTAAACTATTAACCAGAGAGGTCATTAAAACACTGCTTTTCAACGTGGGATTAAGTTAGAAAAGACGTGTCTAATGTAAACTATCAGTATCCCTCAAACCTTGGCTTTAGTTCAAATCAAAGTCATATTGGGATTGGATTAGTGTTTGGCTTGTCTGATCTGGGCCTTGTCCTCTTTCACATTGAGTAAGCCTTTCTCTACTTCACAGACAACATAAAGGTTATCCATCATGACATCCAGCTCAGAATAGCTGTCTGTCACCCTCAGCATCTGTCAAAAAGACAGGAGAGCTGTGTTGAGCTTGAAGCCTTTCTGACGGTGTCTGTGTGTCTGTGTGTCTGTGTGTGTCTGCTGCTATCCTCTCCCTCCCAACCAGCCAAACATAAGTCTTCGCATTGGACCAAAGGGTGGCCGTGTGTGTGCGCATGTATGTGGATGTTAGAGATGGGAATACAGGCCCCATTACACTCCTAATCAGAGGAAGATGCTGAGTTGGCAAATTGTGGATACTCTGTAAACAGACGTGGATGCTCCTTTCCCCTAAACCGCCAGCCTCTCTTACACAGATCCGATACCCCTGGGATTGGCCAATCCTCAGAGCTCTCACTCTCCACTGGTTCTACTGGTTCATTGAACTTCTCATCTGTAGCATGTGTACCAACTGTCCTGCAGGGAAAGAAATTCAAGCAGAAAACACTGAAATCAGAGATTCTACTGTAGCTTATCCGCTCTTGCTTGTAACTTTGAAGTCATTTTTTACTGTCTATCAGTATTGGTGTAATTTCTCATTCAGTCTAAATGGAACATCAGAGTATTGTAAAATTAAGGTCTATCCCTGTTGGTATTTAATTGAATAGAAAATAGCAACACAGCAATTCTGCCTTGCAGTTGTTCAAATTAAGAAATGCATGATTACAAGTTACCAAATTGAGCTCAAGAACTCTATCAAGAGGCCAACTAGTGTCTTGATGCATAACTGACCCGTATTCATTTTTTTACTGCTTCCTAGAACCAGGGGAATGGTAGTTATTGCCATGCTTATATTTCAAAGCTCTTTAGCGATATAATGAGTGTAGCAAAACACTGAAAGTTAAATCCGTGGAGTGCTGAGATCTGGCGTGGAATGTACCGAGGCAGGCAGAGGCGTATTGGTCTGGAGGGCTGCTGACAGACAGATTGATGTAGTGCTCACTCCTCTGAGAGATGATGAATGGCTTTCTGTGTTGTTTAGAGAGTTGCCAGCGCCCCTCCAGCGGGGAGAATTTTTGGCCCCAGAGAGTGGAATACGACTTCTGGTGGCAAAAGCGGAAGAACAGCGGTACCTAACAAGCTGGCTTTGGAGACAGTTCAGGTTGCACTTACAGTATGATGAGGTTATGAAACTCTCGGCTTAACATAACACTGGAAAATCGTCTCATAGATTTCGAGGCGAGGAATGGAAACGTTCCTCGTCTCGTGTGTCATGAATTCACTGTCTCATGAATCCCAAACGCGTTGAGTGAATCTGTCCAATCTAATCCAAGTTATTCCAAGCTACACTTGTTGGCTGAAATGCAATGTCTCCGTCATTCAATACACCAGCTTACTCACACGGATTGATGATAGACACACCCACATACAGACAGCCTGCAGCAACGTGTGCGCTTTGTTAGATAACTTATATCCTTCTGTTTTACCATTATCTGTCCATGTTTCTCTTAATCTTAAATAAACCTATCTTAACTCACTAAGTCCGACTGGCTTGTCATGCTATGGACAGTATGTATCCTCCAGCAGCTTCTCTCAGTTTGTCAGTTGTCAAACTCAACCACAACCCTGCAGCCTTCTGTTTGGATTTCTGTGTAACTGAACATTTATCTCTTCATCCCTTCCCTATATGTTTTGATAACCCTGGACCCAAACTCAGTGGGTGGTTTTTGATTATCCGTGCAGCACTTTCAGTATGCAAACATCAAATGAAAGCAAACGGAGAGGGGATTATAATTCAGGGGACCTCGCCTCAGACAGATGCCGTGGAACCCTGTGATGTTAGGTTGATTAACGGCATGGATTGGCGTGCTCCTGCTGCTGGCTATGTAGGTCAGACAAATTAAATCTGGAGTTCTTCACTTAGACATAGTAGTGCCTGCACACAGCTTTAACAGCATGTAGCATGTCATCAGTAAAGTGCCTGTCAAGACGTCTTGACATGACTCCATTATGTGAATATGGCTTTTTCATACTTATTAAATGACCATATAAGGAATTGAAGTGCTAACTACTCCCAGTCTGGCTATTTAGAGTCACTTGTGATCTTTCTGGAAGATAAAGTGCCTTTGATGCGATTTGTAAGAGCTGTCAGAGCAAATTTGTGCATGTTGCCGGTGGCAATAATCTCATTCCTTTGTCTGAGAGTTTGTTGTGTTCTTTGCGAACATCTCTGGGCTCCTCTTTAGTCGCCATTGCCTGAGGCCTCTCTGTGCGGCTGGTGTACGACCAGCACATTAGGCCCCGTGTCATCGATGAGATGGATGGACAGTGGCTCTTCGGTTGGCTCTCCGATAGCACTTGCAATTTCACAGGCGGCTCTTTCAACAGGGGAGACACGCCAGCAGCAGGGAGGATGGATGGAGGGGTTGGATGAAGGGGGGTGGGGACTGGATTAATGAGGGGCGTCTGGTGACTGATGGGGCGACATCAGTAGACGGATGTTTCAATTTCATCCTCCCACTCTACATCCTGTCTATGTTATTCATCAGGCAGAAGTACAGAAACTCCTTTGCTCCTCTACTCAAAGCACTCATTACATTTTTTTTTTTTTTGGTTGCGTTGCTCTTCTCTTGTTTCCTCTCAGTAGCCAAAGGGTGAGTCTTTCTCCCCATGTGGCCTCTTGACCTGTCAGCAGTTAAATTCTTACCAGAAAAACCTACAAAAATCTCTTTACATGTAAAACTACCTCTGTGTTGGCCTTTTCTATTAAGATCTATGCATGACAGCTGTCTGTTTTTCATCACTGTCAGGATGAAGTGTAAGCAGACACAAGTGCCTCCCACTCCAGCTAACCAGTCCCGTGATACCGGGTCGTAAATTGTGGCCTCCATCTCTTCGGGGTCCCCTCTCATTGCCCTCTCTCTCTCCTCCCTCATCCTATCCGACCTCCTCAGTGGGACCAGTGTAATCGGTGATTATACTGATTATACTGACATGATAGTGTGTGTGTGTGTGTGTGTGTGTGTGTGTGTGTGTCGGAGCACAGTCCCCCTACACTATTCTCTGAAGTGGAGGGGGTGGGGGATGTAAGGCTGAGGAGAAACCTTGAGGAGCAGAAGACGGAGAGAAGAAAGCCATAGATGAAAGATGAGAGGAGGAGAGGAGCCATGAGGAGAGAGGGAATGAGAGGAGATGTGAGGAGAGGGGGGAGGGACACAAGGAGCACATTAACTATTTATGGGCTTACTCCCATGGCTAATGGGAATTACATCTGTTTTAATTATTGATGGCCTAACCGGCTGTCTTTATAAGCATCTCCTCTGGGGACTGAACTGCCTGATAGATGTATTCCATTGTTGTTGTTGTTTACGTATGATATGGAAGCACATGTGGATTGGTCTCTGCCACTCCACTAATAATATTTGGTTGGAAGTGATGGTCTCTTAATGATTTTTGTAGTTCTTCCTTCAATGATTTATTGCCACGACTTCATTTAATTCAGAATTATATGTGAGAAATGATGGGGAGAGACATATTAAAATGAAATATGGCTACGAAATCATTTTATATACCATTGGTGCCTTTGTGTGTCCTGCCTGAAGCTTGTATGGAAGGGGAAGTCTTTAAGGTAATCTAACTGTACTGGTTTTCTGAGGCAAAATATGACCATTGGCAGATGTTACTAACTGGAAATAGCACACTGTCTAGAAGGATAAATTTCTGGAACCAGTGCACCTGCGTAGACGGAAGAGAATGCCTAAGTTAGGTTTCCCTTAAACAGAAAATCTTTATCTTTCAAGGGAACAGATTTTATGTTAGCTGAAACTTGGCCGGCTTGAGTTTCTGTGTTTTTCGCTTGCCAGTCATCTCTCGAGTCTCGCTGTACTCAGATTTGTTGCCAACTGGCCCTCAGTCAGCTCCATTGTGAGAAGGTATTGGTGTAGCAGATGGCACTGGAAAAGCCTGAGGTATCTTCAGAAAACAGAGGTCCTGGCTTCATTGCAAGTCGGAGGAAGATTATTTTCACTCAAGGTGAACTCCGGTGTGTGTGTGTGTGTGTGTGTGTGTATTTCTGTGTGTTTGGTCTGGATGCGTACATGTGATGCATTCTCATTCCTGCTCCACATATTATTCCATAACATCCCTGTATTTATAGATAGAGTTGCTCTGAATGAGAGATCTCTCTTTCTCTCTCTGCGTTCCTTCTAATGGGCCCTTAGAGAGTTGCTATTGACAGACACAGACAGACAGACCAGTCTCAGGCAGTTATCACTACCTGCCTTCTGCTAGTCATCATTAACATCACCACAACTGCCATCATTTATCACCTGCCATTGCTGGACTATGATCAATGAGTGAATTAGGCAGTCTAATCAGAGACACAAAACACATTTTTTTTTTTTTTTTTTTTTACATTTAAAACCTTCTTGTCCTGTATGTTGGGATGTCTCCAGTCTTGTCCACGTTCAAATGTGTGCTACGCCGAAGTAGTGCTTTCTTAATGTCAAAGATGTAGATGTCCTTAAGGATTGGCTTCTCCTTGCTGAATTACAGTCTGGCCTTTTTCTAGACGGGCCCACTGATTAATGGGCCCTATTAAACCCTGTCTGCTGGACGTGGATTGTCGGAGGAGACAAGTAGCGGGGATGGGCGAGGGCTCGTCCTCCCTCTGATGGATGGTCTTAGAAATGGTCCTTACCGCATGTGTCATACAGCATCTGGAGATGTATTGATGTGCTACAGGGGACGGTTACCAGCACCGCTAGAGCAGGTTGCTTCAAGAAGAAGAGAAAGGAGACAGTAGGAATAGGATAGGCAGCGCGTCAAAATTATTGTGCACCAAAAGTCAAAAGGATAATGGAAGAGCCAGAATGACGGTCGCTGAACTCATCCAGGCAGTGAACAAGTATGTTAATCAACCAGGTGACAAATACTAATAGGATGATGAGTGGATCTAAATGAAGAGAACTGGTCCAGTACCTCTCGCTGAGGTGTTATCTTACTAACAGTGTATTATCGTCCTCATTAGAGCATGTCCCATGGTTAATTATTGATCAGGTATGCAGAGATAAGTCACTCACCAGGGGCCTCATGCTGGTCTGTGAGGCTCAACACTTCTCCCTGCTGGGCACTGACACACACACACACACACACACACACACACACACACACACACACACACACACACAAAAACAAAAACAAAAACTGTTCGTCATTGTTTAGTCTCACACCAATGTGTGTGAGTCCCTTTGTTAATTTCACATGCTCACTGAGCATCCCTCACTACTGTTTAGTTTAATAGAATGCTGAACTCCAGAGACCATGTGGTACACTAGCAAGCTAATGGCTGTTAATGTCAGAATTGTGTTAGAAGTGCAATAAAAGAATGATGCTTCCCTCAATAGAAGTGCTAGCTTTTTTTCTTTTTTTTTTGCTTATACTCCTTCACAGCCAATGGTGGGGATGGGAAAATGTAACAGAAAGGAAAAGGAAATTTCTCTGTTCTCTTTGATATGTATTTTTTTTACTTCTCACCCTATTGTTGTCCCTCTGCGTCCATTAACCATATTTCAACAGACAATAGTTTTCTGTTTTCCGATGGCGGTGACTTGTTGTCAGTCCCTGACTAGTGAATTATCACTGGGATTGCCGACGTCCTGGAATTGTCATTGTTGAACTCTCCCATGGGCCAAGGCATTTTACATCCCAGTGTTATGAGATGTCGGAAAGAGTGTCTAGGGGCACAGAGCTATTGTGCTACAAAGCACAGGACTAGTGCTATTAGACTGAAACCTAGGGATGCACCATTCTACTTTTTTTTTTAAACTGATAACAGAACCACAGAATTTTATAATGCCACTGACAGAGCAATTGTTTTTAAGTGGTCATGTCTGGAGAAACACGATCCGCTTTATCATGTCAGTGTCAGGACTGATACTCATTCTAAAAACAACCCTGATCCAGTATTGATTGTCTCATGGTCTCAGACCTGTGGTGGCACTGGTGTGTTGACATATGCACATACAGTACGAGACAGTGAGACCGGGTCAGGGTCTCTTGGCCCATTAGCTCTCCCCTTTCAGTGGGAAAGACAGGTCACAAGATATGACAGGAGGAATCCAGCTATTCCTGAAGTCATTTTTACTCTGGATTTACATCACTCTACATTTAACAAATGGACATTCATATCTGGTTAAATGGCATCCTGATTGAAGGAGCAGACTCAAGGTTACATGTGCCTTTCAGCTGATCCTAGACTTTTAGTATGACAGTGCCAAAGCCTTTTTATTAGAGCTTGATAAATGCACATACTCTAGGTCTAGTAGCTGAAAAGGACAAGGACTCGTTCTTAGCCTGAATCTGCTTTGTTCTGTTCTGAAGAACCTTTAGGTTTGGTTTGTATTGTTTTTGTAATAAAGTAGCTTATGAAGTCTAAATCTCTTCTTTTTAAGTGTAAATCTCAATAAGCTGCTCCATACATTGTGAAGATACAAAGTGGTGTTCTGTCTCCTCCAGAGGAAACAAAGGGAGCGCTTGCTTGGTAAGTTGTGATATAATTGAGTGTGCAGTCATTGATTTTCTTGTCTCTCCTCTCTTGCAGGTAAGTGGATGTGTTTTGCCGCGAGGGGTCTGAGGGGCTGTGGGGTGGTAAGTGCAGAATCATTTTGAACATCGAGTCATTTTTCAACACAGGACACAGTCCCACTCCTCTGTATACCCAGACATGCTGCATGGGGCGACCGCTTGCCTAGACACCATAGACTGGCTTTGCTTTATTCTCTCCATTGGATAACTTCACTCTCCTTTAAACATAAACAGATACCTGATTGTGTAGGTGAACATGTGACACATGTAGAATTGATTAAAGGGCCTTCACTGTACCTGAGGCCAATCGAATATAACAGCTAATGGATTTAGCTTTTTGTCAATAGCTACTATCAATGTTCATATCCTTGTTGTTTTAAAATGATTCCCCACTAATGAAGGCGCAGTGTGTGGAGTAAGGAGTCAGAGGTTGTGTTGTAGCTTGGATTTCCAGAAGAAAGACAATACAGACTTTTCAATTTATAGTCAATAGCAAAGCACCTGTATCATTTTAAAGACTCCCCTTGGCACGTTTAGGAAGCGTCTTCTTTATAGAACAATAATATGAGTTGCACACATTAAGAATTGACATTTTATATTCAATAAAGCAGCTTCACTGTTCCCCTTCACAATACTTAAAAGACTGCAATTACTCCTTCTCTGCTCTAACGCGTCCTCTCTTGGGATTAACCTCTGTCCACTAAGAAAAAAAAAACACTATTAAAGCCCCAAACCGGAAAGCTGAACAAAGCTAATGACTGTGCAGCCAGCGTCTCTCATGCTGTGAGTGACACAGAGATAAAGCATACCACAAAGTGAAAGTGAAATAATTGTCTAACAGACAACCTGACAAGCAAGACAAAAGCAGAAGTGGGCCAAAATAAGACCTCTTCCCTTTGATTATGCAAAGCAGTTCTTCCTCCATCCATTTCACAGTGCATTGTGGGTAGTCATTAGATCAGTCTTAGTGATTGGCCAGAGACATGCGCTTTTGTCAGATCGGATTTGTCCACGCAGCAATCAGCATATGGGTATCTGTGCCAGCAAAGGTAATGTGGTTAGCATGTTTGTACAGTACGTAGCTGACAGCTGCTACTGTACAGCTCCATTTACTTTATCCACAACAACAGATGATCGTACTCAATCCATGTCTTAATATAGACTTTGTGAAATTGGCTGTTTATGAGCTGCAGTTACTTAACTGTATTAGTATGAGTAGGCATCTTAGCAGGTGAGCATTGCAGGATGTCTATGCAGCTGTAGTGTGGATCAAGGGTTGTCTAGTAATGAGGGGATTACAGTAAAATGCAAAGGATACATGGACAGTATGTGTTAATGATCCAAAACTGAGCCGAGACTGAGCAGACTTTGATAACAGTGTCGGTCTTTGAGTTGAACGCACCTAGTTTGAACCCAAGTCCAAGAACAAAGCCCAAAGTCGTGGCAAGCAAGTTGTTTCTTCAGTAGCAATCCACTGCGGTCGTCTCCAGAGACGTTACAGCACAAAATAGACAAAAGGCAAAGCATGCTGCAGGTGGAATCAGACAAGGAGAGCCGCGGAATGAAAAACACACACGTCCTGCAAGTTTGAAAAGGTCACGCTGTGGACATAAGTCGGCATGTGCGTGGCCATGCATCTGCTAGGCACAGCTTGCCTCCACGCTGCTCATGTCCGCCGCACAGCACACGCATGAAGAAGAAAACAATACACCTGTTTAAATGTTTTAACGCTTCAATACATATTTGATCACAGACAGCAGGGGCACTGCAGAGCCATGGAATTGATTATCTGGTGCAGGATGCTAAGATAGGAGATTTCCGGGACTTTATTTGAGCCTGTTAGTTCAATAAACTTGATTCCTGTGGCTTACCATGAATGCATCTAGGATGGTTTTTCCACATGGGACAGGTGTTACTCCATGTGCACGAATTGATTTCTGATCTTCAGCCAAGTCACATGCATGGAAGGAGGTGATAGGCCAGACCTAGACTGTGAACTCTCTCATAATTTCAGACGACCTCCTGATAAAGAATTTAAAGAGACACAATGGTTTTCCAGGGGTCAAATTGCTACCATAACATTCAGAAAATAGTTTTTTATTAAATAATTGAGCTACCTTCTCTGGTGCAAACATCCCTCATCAATTATCCAATAAGCTTTGATGTCTTTTAGAAAAAACAAAGCAATCAACTTGATGTTGTTTTGAATCAGCATATCAAACATTTTCTAATGAAGGTCAGGATCTCAGCTACAAGGAAATAATGTGGTTTTCCAAACTGAGAATGCGGCTAATTCAGTAGCACAACATCCGTATTTCAGTTTGAGCATCATCTCATTTTAGTGATTGACCTTTTTGAATTGATTTCTTCTCCCGGTTGTGCAGGTGTCGTAAATATCAAGATGTTCAGGGAAACAATTAACCTTCTTGCAAAGTAATTTACATATTTTAATCTGCCTCATCGATTGAAAACTACCTTATTTATCATGAGCTGAAAATGCACCACGACTAATTTTTCAATCCAATTTTAATTTCTGATTGAAGCACAAATAAAACTTTTATTTGTTTGCTTATAAATCTTTCTGGTAAGCACGTCTAAGGATTTGATTTAATTGATTTTGCCTTCAAATGTCTCATAAATTAATCAACAAAACACTGGATGTCAAAGTTATTCCAGAGAAGTGGCACAGATCACCCAAAGTTGAACGCAGATCTGGAACAGTTAATAATCAGTTTGTGCTCTCCAAAGCCAGAAATATCCACACAGCAGTGTCCCTGTGTTTTCCTCTCACAACATTTGCTCCCAGCCAATCCAGATTTTTAATCACTTGTCAGTGATCCCCTTTCAGTAATCTTGTTAGGTGTAAACACACACACTTTTCCACATGATACCTACACAGTGAGTGGTATTGGGAGTCAGTTAGTGCAGTGTGCAGAACACAAACACACTACTGAGAGCCCATGTGTCCCAAATTAGATGGTGCAGAGGCACTGACATTTCAGCTGAAAACACTCTCCCTCAGACGGCATGAGCATTTATGCTAAGCATCAAATGTCTCTGTAAAACCTTTGCTGTGCTAACCCTAACCCTATTACAGATCAGTTTCCCATAGATGCAATCTCTTTGTCACAAACACTGTTTCCAAACAGCTAGATTGATCCGCATAATATCATGTGATCCACTGCAGGAAGCAATTGCGGTATAAATTAGTGTGTAGTGTGCAAAAGATGTTGTGAAGAAAAACCTAATCAGGATTCAAAGAGGAGAAGCTCCGTGTTTGACAATAAATCCCCGGAATCTCAAAGCGTGGCAGTGAGGAATGTGTGCTGGAATGCATGTGTATCATGTTCAGATGGCCTGTAGCTGACATGACAGTTTCCTAAGCCTCTTAAGCCGACCCTCCACCACAACTGTGCTGTTGAAGCTGCACTGCGACACTATCACTACATTGTTCGATCGCAGTAATACACCTCTCATCCAATAGCAATAATGTTGTATTTGATGCGATATATATTAATACATATGTATGTTTTTTTTCTTAAGATCTATCACCTCTGAGCTTCAGATAGTGTTTGAGGAGAATGCCATGAATAACCCTCAGGCTCCATCTCTCCTCCAGATGTAGTGCTTTGCTAAGCTCCGATGGTCATCCATTTTCTAATATGGTTGGTGCAGTACTATTATAGGGGACGGGAATATAAGGCGGTAGATGTCTTTGTTTACCTGTGTGAAAGAAACATTAAAGCGTACCTTGATATCTGTAGAAAGACGGTCTTAAAAGAAGCGGGGGGGCTGGGAAAAACAAACTTTGATGAGACATATAAAACAGCACGCACGCGAGGAAAGGATGAGTGGTTATATTGTGTATCCTCTCATATTTTGGAGATGACAACGACTCTGATAGATGGATACATAGAAGGATAATTTATCCCCTAGGGGAAATTCATGTATCCATTAGCTCATTCTTGATAATAATAATGAAAATAACAAGTTAATAATAATACCCACTCGGCTAATAATTTACCATGATAAATTTGTGTCACAGTAAGTGTTACATAGTTTGTCTTTTGCAAGCATAATATTTCATCTTCTGATCACAGCGTACGAGAACCAAACAACGGCTACTTTCAGGTCTCACTTGAAACAATGCAGCACTTTTAGTATTCCATTACACTCCATCATACAAGTAGATATAGTTTTATAACAACAAATGATGGATTGAAGCTTTTTCTGTCATTGTGCCATATTTTCATTAGTCGTCATTTCTCACTGTGGCTCTCATTCAGAGAAACATCATCAGAGATTCAAATTGTGCAGTTTTCCAGGTAAATCATCGATCTGCTCTGCGTTCTCTCTAAATTTCACATTATTTCAAAAGCGCAGGTGTGTTTGTGTGCATGTGATGCACGTGGCCACATCTGCTGGGCCATGTCAAGACTAAAACCATTCACTTTAGTCACAGTTGGCTTGGATTTGACCTGGCAAACAGGAAAGTCTCAACAGTTTTTTCTTTTAAACTGTGGAATTCAGTTAAACCTCATCCAGGGAGACCACAAACAGCAGAAAACCACGGTTGCTGTTGACTTGATGATAATGCAGTGTTTTCCCCATCATGGTTTGGTATATTTGTCAAACCATGATGGGGAAGGTTGGGTTGGCACTGCCTTTTTCCCCACACAGCTGCGGTTCATTGATTCGGTTCGCCTTACTGTGTTAAATATCGACAGTCTGCTCGGTAAACTTGTCAAATGTAACTAATAAACTCTATGACCCTTCTCATGCTGCTGTTTACAGTTGCTAGTCACAGAGACTTAGGGCTGAACATTCATGCACAAGCAGCAGTGTAATATGGGATACTTGTCATGCAGCACTAAAAATAACCTGTGATCATCCACAGTGGAGGAACATCTTAAGAGGAAAAACATTTGATGTGACTTAAGTGAAACCACCGTAGCAACAACAGTAGCATTTGCATATCTTACACCTGTCCAAACTGACAAAATTTTCAAGATCAAATGAGGTACAGTGGCGTTGGAATGTAAATATTAAATTAAGGAGGACCCTGAGGCCTTCTTTAGGTGAAGAGGATGACAGAGAAAGAGGTATTTGTGCTGTGATGACAATCTTGCAGATAAACATCCTTTGTCATGGTAATTAGATGACGCGGTGGATGACAGCCATTGGCTGTGGCAGTGAAGAGTGCTCTTCAGGAGCCAATAGCTTTTGTTATCAGTGGCTGGCAGCTGGAAAACCCATAAAGAAGTGGAAGCCTACAAGAGGCACTGGGCCCTGAAACAGATTTTATGTGGGACTCATTTTGCCAGCCAGACTGAAAGAAGAGAGTGATGCGGTTGTTTGCAAAATGGCTTCAAGAGCACCTCTAAATTTCCTGAGGAGAAATGGGAGTTGTTATTAGTACCTCATTCAGAGTGGGATCATCAGTTTTTGAATGTTATTTTTGGCTTTGGTCCTGGATTTTTCTCTGTGTTTTAATGCTGAACATACAGTAATATATTTTCTAGTGGACAAAGTAATGAGGTTCTGCTATAGTTAGTGCCTCTTTTCATTGAATGTCAACTGGCAAATCTCTTGGGGGATTTGGTGGGCTTATCACTGTGTGTATTCATTTGTCAAATGTAAGCAACTACTGTGTCACTCCACTGCTGTTTGTGTTTACTTAATTATCTGTCTGCAAAATGCATTAACTATCACCTCTGCACAGCTGCCACACACAAAGCCTTTAGAGCTTGTCGCCCTCTTTACCCTCATGACTTGTGGAGACCGTTTCATGTTTCCAGTTGGGTCTTTTTTTATGAATGTGCTTTTGTTTGTGCGTGTGTGTGTGTGTGTGTGTGTGTGTGTGTGTTATAGAAAGTCCTCCAACCTGAACGACCATATAGGTCGTTCCTCCCCAGTCTCTGCTACAACCCATAGGAGCGTCTCTTGAAATAGCAGCCTTACGGTGGCAGGTGTACTGGACCTCTGTTGTCATGGTTACAGTAATAAACATCCATCTACCTCAACCTCTGCCTAACGCAAATGTTGTTGCTCTTTATAAAGAGTACGATCTAAACCTGCTTTGTTTGAAAAGTGCCTTGAGATTCTGTTATGATTTGGTGCTATATAGATAAAAATGGACTTATAATGTGTCACCTGACTTCCTCCTTTACTCTCCTCATAATTACTATAGCTGCCAGAGGTCGACAATAAAATGTAACTATGGGCAGTAATACGCCGCTTGCACAGACGAACTGTGGACTTCTTTTTAACATGTGTATGTGCACATTTAAACAGCAATCTGTTTTCTGCTGCTAACGTGCTGCGTTTACAGTAGCCCCTTTTTTTCATCGGGATCTGCCTTTCTGTCCAAGTAATTCTTCCTCTTTTGTCCTCTTCACCAGAGATGGGGTGTTTCCATCCTGATTCAGTGGGAGGCCAGCATTGCTAATAACTTCTGGAATCAACTGCTCTTCCTGGCAATCACAAACCCCAAGTCTGATCAATAGGAGAGACAGAGGCAGCAGGCTGCCATCCAGCCCAGCCCTGATAGCTGCTATTAAGAGTCCCCTTAACCACTAACACCAGAGCCACATGCTACCCCTCTGTGGTCTCTTCCTCCCATATACCACTGACAGATGACTAATAGAGCCCTGATTATGAGGCTTAAATTGAAGTTTGTTTATTTCTCTAGAGGGGCTCCAGGTTTGGAAGGTTGTTTGTAATCAATCACTGGGGTTCACTTAAGTTTTCCCATAAATTTAATATTTTCCTGCGTGCTTGTTTTTTTGCCAGCTCACTTGAATTCTCAAATTATGAACAAAACATCCAAAACGCTCGCTCGCTTCTGCTGCTGCTGCTGCTGCCCACAGCATAGGGGCAGCTGCCATTTCCATTGTAATCTATAACATATGCCCCATCTCTGAGGTTAGTATAGTTCAGTCATTTCCAGAGGAAGCTTTGCTTACTGAAACCCCATGGCGAACAGATGGAGCGCCAACTAGAAGTGCTTCATAATGAAAAAAAGAATAGATAGCACAATAACGTCTTACCACATATAATAAAAGTAGCTTGTATCCTAGAGCTTCCTTGCCAGGAATTTCTTTTAACCTCCCTTATGGCAATTAGCTAGTATCCATTTTTACACTCCAAGAGCAGTCATAGAATGGTGGAGGGTGGATTTTTATGCTCGGGGCAGAGAATAAAATAGGATGCTGGGTAACCTGACATGTGCGGATGTGACCTTTTAATGGCTTGAGTGTCCAACCCATCACAGAGAGATGCAGTGCCCTCTTCGTACACCTCAGAAATGGAATCAAAGCAACACAAAAGGTCTGCTGCTTAAACAGGCATGCGGAGGAGAGGCAGTGGATGAATTCATTATCATATGTAGGCATAGGTTGTTTTTTTATTTTGCTGCCTTTCTTGATCAATCTTGGCTATTGCAGCTTAAGCCTTTGTTAGGCTGTTGTCGCGTCATGATCCCTGAAAGATGGATGAACATAGACAATGTGTAGCATTGCCGTTTTTCACACAGTTCATCTTCTTTCTCCTTGTTTCAGGCTCTCTTTAATCAAGGCTGAACTGCACATTTTAAGAATACAGATTAGATTTAACTTTCTATTCTGCTTTCGATTCACTCATCTCCCAAGCAGACAGACATAATCCTTTGTTTTATTTCCTCTCCGCAAAAAAACAACCCCACGTTTCACACACAGGCAACGCAGGAATTCCGTCGAACACCTAAATGAATACTATACATCTCATTACAAAAGGGATTTAACTCAAATTTAGTAAAGGGACTTAGATTAAAGCTGAGTGCCTAATCCCTCTCCAGCCCATAGCTGAGCCCTTATTGATGGATTGTTCTCTCTCTCGGGAGGTAGAGGGGATCAATAGGCAAACAGCATCATTGATCCTGACTGCTTTGAAGTCATGTCTCTCCCAGCCAGAGATCCCCATCTCTGAGATCCCCACTGTCACAGAAACCGCTCTGTCCCCTGCTGCCTCGTCTGGTTAATGGCTGTCATGAAACGGCAATCCTGTTTGCAGAATATGTGGCTGTGTATGGGGAGTTAGCGGCCAATTTCACAGACTAAGTAATCCATTTTATAATTCATTCTATGCTTGTATCAGTGCAGCCACAGTAATGGGAGATGTGCATTTATATCTCTTTCACAAAGGAAATGATGAAGTCATTGATACCACAATGATGTTTATTGAGTAGATGTCCAGTATTGTGTACATGATTACTGAAAGGATTGAGGGGGAAAGATGAGGCTCCGTGATGAGGTATGAAGTCCTAATATCCTGCATTTTCACCACAGTAACATGTCCCAGATGTGCAGCCCAGGGGTTGTGGGAAGGTTTCACCAGTGACATCATCACAGCGGTCCAGACAGACATGGGCATCCCTCCGACGAGCAAGCCACCATATTATTATGTGGTTCTTTGCAGGACTTCTCTGTCTCTCTTAAAACCATTTGTAACAGAAGAGAGATTCAATTTACCCGAGGTGTGGAAATCCAACTTTTCCAGCCCAGCACACAGATAGTGATCGTTAGACTGAGAGAAATGCAACAAAGTGAACCAAAGCTGTTTTTTTTGTTTGTTTTCCTAAAACCTTTGCCTTCAATTTTCTCAGAAACAAGTTTTTCTCTCTTTTTTTTTCTGAAAAACCCTATTCCTCCCTCTGCCACAATGTGCTGACAGAAGCAGTTATCACAGCTCCCAATAATGTGAGCATTTCCACTGGTGAGCACAATGAAAGGCTTTAGGAAGTCTTGTCAAATCCATTTATTTTACAACAATAGAGTATAATGGAGAAGACACACTGGGATTTTTCATTCCCTGGTTCAATTGTAGAATTAATTATTTCTTTGATTTTGGCCCCATTTTTCCAAAAATGTAGTAAATGACAGTCAAGGTTATGAGTATTTGAGAATTTAGTGCAATCTCAGGCAGTTTAAATGTCACTTGCATAAGAGCAAAGTGGGTTTTATTGAGTGGATCTATTTTGAATTGAGGCTTTCTATTTGATTTGATTAGATGGAGAAATATATTTAGGAATATGTTTATCTTTGTTGGATCAATTCCAGTCTGATGTGGTTCCAACATCATGAAAAAAACACTGAAAACTGAAAAATCTTGCTCCCAAGTTCAGCATTAAATTCAAAAGTCTGTACTGTAGAACCAAAGAAAATGGAAATTTAATTAAGTGCTATTCTAATAATTCTAATTTATTTTATGACCCACCTTGTGTAAATAATTATGAATTAATCCCACAATTAATACAGATTGAATTCCTATTAGCTTGTATAGTGTATGCCATATGTGTAGTGTAACTGTATTTAGCTAAAACCTGCTGATGCTTGAGCCAAACACTAAAACAAAAATCTGTGAGTTAAGTCCAAGTTGGAAAGTATTCCTCTACTCTGGGCATTTTACCAAAGACTCAAATAGGGTCAGACTCTTTGCTATAAGTTGAATGGAGTGACTGTAACAAACATGTCGAGTGCATCTTTGTGCTGTCATGTGTATTCTCTCCGACTGTACATGCTGACAGAGAGAGAAGCCAAACAGCCCTGAGCTCAGCTCATTAGCGTTGCTGTGGGTTGTGCCCTGTCAGGCTCGCTCTGCCAAGGTAAGATGTTCAGCTTCTCAGAGAAAGGAAGAGACACCACAGAAGTTTGAGGGGTAGTATTTTTTTTTATCTTGGAGTGTGGATTTCAGAAATGGAGAAGATCACAACAGATCTGCTATAAAAAAAAAGAT
Source organism: Seriola lalandi dorsalis (assembly GCF_002814215.2). Classification (NCBI taxonomy): domain Eukaryota; kingdom Metazoa; phylum Chordata; class Actinopteri; order Carangiformes; family Carangidae; genus Seriola; species Seriola lalandi. The sequence goes on along the minus strand of NW_019524879.1, from coordinate 154,818 downwards.
ATGTATTCATTTAAAAAGCTCATAGTTTGCAGGATTTGAGCCATGGCACCATTATTCAGCTGGAGAACTAAGCTCAAGTATCACAGAGAGAAACACTTAGCATGTACAGCTCAAGCGTTTCTGCTCTGCCGCTAACATTGACCTCCGACCTGTAAGCTATTAGAGTTTCTGCATTAAAAATTATCAAATCAGATTTCAGTGAATGTTTTAATACCTGAAAAAGATATATTTGTTTGAATTCAGCCCTCTCAGTCCTGCATCACAAGCAGTAAAATTAATGACCCTCACCACACCTGCCTCTTACGAAGCTTTGTCCATTTGAAATTTTACATTCATATCCATGCATTAGGCTGGGCGACAGCAGGAATAAATGACCAGCAGGGGCATTAGCCATCACAGATCCCCTTGGTGCCTATTTAAGCACATAGTTGTAAGCTGACCTTTCTGACATTTTGCATGTAGATGTATTCCGCTCCTGTCTACTCGGCACAGCTTCACATAGTGTATTGATTGAACCAAAGATCTTTGGAGGCCACAGCAAGTCACTGAGGCAACAGGAAATGATTTTCATGTGTTTTTTCTTAAATTCGAGATAACCCGAGCTGGAAAAAAGTAGCAGTGATTAATGTGTACATTTATGTATGCTCTTTATAAAGTAAAGATGACCTTCCTAAACCATCTACACAGGCAGAAAGGCCACGCTGCAGTTCTGCAGTCCAAATCCTCAGTAGGTCCCATTAGTGACCCCGACACTGTGGTCTTTTTCCCACTGGCTGACTCCTTCTGAATGAAAATATTCATTCAGCTATTTCTATTGGTTTTAAAAAATAATCACACAATACAGGGAAGTTTTCAAACAAATGAATTGTAAATGATAAAACTCTATTGGATGCACCATATTCAAAGGTGAACATGGAAATGCTCTTTTTTCACTACATGTGCAATAACCTAATCTATTATGGAATTCTTGTGCAGATTGTGGATATTAGATATTGAATCAAGTACCATGTCATATTCCAGTTAATTTTCATATAATAATGAGCAGTTATTAGTTCATTATAAACAGCGTTGTGATGACATAGACCTTTTTCCATTTTTACTGATATTTTTTTTGACTATTTTAGATGCATAATGAATGTATCATACATGAACTACAGTGCACTGCTTTGTGTCAGAATGAATTTTGAGATTTTGATAGTAAATGGTCTCAGAATTGGACAATGAGTTATGCTACATAGGATATCCTTTATGAGAAAACAGGAGAATTCAATGACATTTTCTGTTTCAACCATGCAGCGTAATCCAGTTGTCATGGCTGTCTTGATTATTTTGTAATTTGTTGTTAAATCTCCCTTTTAGATAAATTCCAATGCCATTTTTCCTCGCTCAGAATTTTACTGTGGATGCTCCTTATGTTTGTGTGCAGTATAAATATTGCTTGGTTTGACACGTTTGCTGAAATAGTGTAGTGTTAAAATATGGTGAGACATTTCTTGCTTGCTTGTGACACTGAGGGTTTATGCAAACACATTATTCCACTGGTGACTGAGCCACGCTTCGCCCCCCGACAGCTGATCAAAGGTGGTCCACGTCCTACAGACTGAGGCTCTGTACTTATTAACAAAGCAAAGCGCAGTGAATGTTACACCCCCACCAATCAAATTCCAACATGCAGCAAATCTATCAATCCTCAGCGTACACCTGGAGTTTGCATGAGTTTATTTCCCCTCTTGCTTAGAAAGGATGTGTGCACATGAATCTGTTTGTTTGTTGCAGAGACAGGCGTCTTTGTCTACAACCTTTCACAGTCTGAGCCGCCAACAGCAGCAATCCCAGCCTGGAGGGAGTTGTTTGTTTGAAGGAGGTGGTCGATGGCACAGATTGCCCGGCGAGGCTGTAATTACACTGAAATCTAAAATGGCAGCACTTGGAAATGGATGAACTGGTCAATAAGTCACACTGCAGCCTTCCAGTGTGAACCTCGTTTTCACACATCTGGTAATTTTCATCCCTCTGCGCAATTAATACTCACAGAGTGTAGACAGCAACAATTGATTGTTGTGGTGTTAACTGAAATACAAAGTTGTTTGAGAAATCAATGCAAGGGTTTGTCTGTGTCATGGCAATTGCTCATATTTCCCCGGCTGTTTCTTTGAGGAGGGAGTTGATTGGGGATTGAGCTTTGTGTACTTTTGTCCTCAGTGTGAATATATGTGTGTGTGTGTGTGTGTGTTTGTGTGTGTGTGTGTGTGTGTGTGTGTGTGTGTGTGTGTGGTATCAGAGATGAGAGAGAGCAGACGAACAGATTCAGTTCAACAACCCCATGCTCCGGTGGGATGTGCTTGATCTCTACAAGGGATGTCACGACACCAGTAATTTGGTAGTTGGTGCCAATAACTTCCGCTTTCTTCTTCTTCCCTTTGCATTGGTCGTCAGACTAGAACACTTTAGGGTTATTATGCTGCCCTCGTCGGGCGCTGGAAGAATCAAATTCTCCAGCATGTGATTAAATAAAGATTAGATAATGGCCATTAGTTTCGCAGAAGCCAAGGAGACATTTTTTTAATTGTTTGTTTTGTGCAACTCACAGTCTAAAAATGTGCTCCATTTAAAAAAAAAAAAAAAAAAAGAGGAAAACAGAGGAAGTAATAAATCCTCACATCTGACAAACTGAGCCAAACAAATGTATCACTAGTATTTTTCCTTGATAAACGACATAAATGATGAGGTGATTATCAGAATTGTTCATTTATTTTCTGTTGTTTCAGCACTATATGAAAGCAAATACATAATAAAATGACATCATAATATTATTATTATTGTTAAAGGAAAATGCTTTGTCACTTGTCTTTTGACAACATTCTTCAGTTTAGTCTAGAGAGTTTCTCCAGTCATGGTCAATGCACGATTATTGGTTTTTATTACCACATCCCAGCAAACATGTAACCTAATACCCATATATTCACTGAAACACAGGTTTCAGCTTTAATAGTTATTCATAAGATTAAAAAAAAGTCCTCATAGGGTTTCCCATGCAAGTGTAATTCTTCATACAGCTCCCACAAGCACACAAACATGTACTTGAACAGCTCCTTGACTGGCCTCACGTGGCTCCTCTGACCACCAATTACTGCCACTCTGCATGACAGCGCGTCTGTGCGCCGAACGGTTCAGGCCAGTGAAACCAGGACACTGACATCACCACCCAGCACTGGCCTTCCCATTCCCTTCATCATCACTCCTCCTCCTCCTCCTTTTTTTTTCACATCACTAAAGACAACTGGGACAAAATCTGCCTCCCAGATACAAAGGTTGTCTGGAAAGATGAACCTCTCCCATGCTCCTCTCTTTGGTCTGTCTCTGTCTGTCCTTCTAAATCGCTCTCTCTTTCCGTCTCCCTTGGCCTGCCCTGCATTCTGAGACATGCATTGTTCTAATTGATGGTGAAATTTTATGGATGCACGCCAGGAGACGGATGTCTTTATGGCGAGTGGGGTACATAAATGTAGGGCAGAACTTGAGCCTTAACTTTATCTGGGGAAAAAAAATATGCCCAATTGTTTTAAATGTTATAATCCTATCTAAATTTCCTAAAATCCTAAAATTAGGGATTATGAGGATAATTTCTTATTAAACTCATCTTGTTTTTTTTTTTTATTCTATTATTTTTAGAGGACACCTCCACCAGAATTCCTCCAGACTTCAAATCCAGACTTAATTTTTCAGTATTGTACAGTAGGTCCCATGAGAATGTGAACGCATGCATTATGATTTTAATGAGTTTAGCAGTCATCCGTGGCATATACAGAGTCTCTGTGGTTTGAACCTGTTTATTATTCATGAGTTCTTAGTAATTGTGATTATGCTTTGTTACTGCACAAATTTGATACTGCTATCACCTAACTGTATGAAACAATGAATTCAAACCGTATGACTTGGATATGTAAAACCAAACCTTTTTAGTCTTAATTCCTTAATTAAAAGTTTTTCTGTGCCACTGACTGAGACGGCCTCGAGTAAACCTGGATCTTTACCAAGCCACCATTAAACCGGCCTCCTTTAGATATCATTTTACTCTCCTCCAGCCTTGACAAAGCGCCTTTCACCCAGCTCGACCTTGTCCTTGTATCTCAGCTACTTAACTGCCACCGGCACATTGTTACAGGAGCACAGATGTCTGTAGAAATGGCTGGAGGGCAAAGCGAGAGAACATCATAAAATGGAAAGAGTTATTTATTTATTTGCCTGTTTATTTATTTCCTCTGTCACTGCCGTGTCGTATGAGAATGGGACATGGCAGCGTCGGCCCCAGGGAGAGGACAAAGATTTGTGAGCAAGGATGCTTGACTGGATTCTGCAGAGTGGAGGTTGCCACATGTCTGACCTCTTTGGCACAGGATACAGTATATCTGAAAGAAAACAAAGACATATAAGAAAATGACATGTGTTTTCATTTTTGTGATTCATATTTTATGATGTAACAAGAACAGCATGCCATGTGAAGGGAATGATGCAGATTGACAGTGTTCGAATTTAGCACAGCAAGTGGCAAATCTGAATACATCACATAAGGTGCTGTAACAGAAAAATAAGTTGTACTTTTTTTTTCATCTTTCCTTTGTCAACTGTCCAATCCACTTCATCTACATATGTAAGGAAGGCTCTGGCAAGGAGGAAGGAGCAGCAGATGGTCCTGTCACCTGGAGTGCATGTGTAATGATAGATGGCCACCTGCGCCGGGTTTGTCTCCCAAACCGAGTTTGGGCTCTGTATTATGTGTTACATATTGGAGCTGTGAGTGAAATTGGCTAAAGCTGCTCCAATGTGCTCTTTGTAGTTGCTAAGGAGATTACTGAGCCAAATCTAGTAGAGCTGTTGATCAAATGTGCCTGTTGTGAAGAAATACACATACTTAAAAATCACTTTAATCTGAGCGCCACGGGATAATCCCACACACAAGTCGGCGTACGCACTCGTCTACGGTATAGAAACTTCCACATCCGTATTTCATTAATGCCGGTGTCATTTAGCCACAGCACATAAGTTACTGCTTATCTTTTCCATTTCTTGTGGGAGCATCACCAAGAGATTGCAATTGTGCGAGAAAACACACAGTAGACTTCAGTAGTCTGCAGCCTCAGTCCTCATTACGCACCTCATTACTTGTTTGAGCTTGATTTAGGACTTTAAAAAATGGTGGCAGTGGGGAGGAATGGTGATGGGACTTGACAAATTATAGGGCAATAGCGTCTCTAATTTAATATGAGAAGTCCTCTCCTCTGACATATGCTTGGTAGCTCTGCTTGGTTGAAACTGTCGGCAGCTTTGGGAGGATATTAGCATAATAAAAAAGTCCCTACAATTTGCTTTAAATGTTATCTCCCCTGTGAAGCAAAGCGTGGGTTATCCTGCAGCAATAAACTGACATAAGCGAAAGTGACTAACAGGGATATGTAAGTCTATTTTCAGACAAGAGACTATTTCTAATGTGTGGCCTGCAGTTGGCTGCTTTGACAACTCGAATCAAAACTCTCAGCATAAGGTGTGGATTGGAACATCTGTGGTGTTCTGTGCATATGTGCTCGTGCTTACTGAGGTAAATATCCGACAGTCATTGCATCTGCTGAAGAAATTAAGTCCGCACTCTTCCAAGCATGATATATCCTGCTCTCCTTCCAGCCTCCCTTTATTGTCTTTCGCTAGTAAAGAGAAGGAGGGGAGGGTGAGGGGGGT